>NW_020229327.1:110000-280361 GCF_003227725.1 Camponotus floridanus | reverse complement strand
CGCCGCCGTTAATATAAAACGACAAATTCCACCGAATTACGACTGGTTGTGCGCGTGAATTTATATCTAAATGGCAACCATATGATTAAATACATTTTTATTTTACTCGATTTTCTTTTCTCGACAAAATATATGTTATGAATTTTTTATGATTACTATTAGTTTTCTCTCAGTGTTTACAACCGTTCTCGACTTCCTTTCCTCCGCTCTTCGCGAACTCCACGCCTCTACCGACATCGTTTGCGTGAGCTGCCGAGATTTCGGGCCGTCACGATCGGTCCTCCGATTTTCTTCGCGATTAATTAGCGTTTCGCGCGGCGCGAATAGTCGCGCCGGGCGCCCAAAATTTCTTGCTTTTATTTTGCGACCGCCGAGTCGACGGAGGGCGATCGTGCCGAAAGTGTGCCGTGGACCAACACCATCGGTTCTCTCAATAATTTTCCCGTTTAGAAAAATAAGAAATTTCACGGTCACAATGTATATGTATATATATATATGCATATACATCATGTAATATATATATATATATATATATATATATTTATATTTATATATATTTATATTTATATATATTTATATTTATTTATATTTATTTTATAATACATCATGTAATATATATATATATATTTATATTTATATATATTTATATTTATTTATATTTATTTTATAATAAAATAAAAAGTTTAAAATGTGAAAAAATATAATTATATAAAAAGATATAATCATATAAAAATAAAAAATTGTTCAGATAAACACTTAAATACATTTAAAATTATTCAACTTACATTAACAACTATACATTATATATACGCAAATATAAAGTAGTAATTTAGTTTTAAAGACAATTGAGAGAAAATTTAATATCTTTACATATTTTTTAATCGTGTATATGTATTACAAGATTAAAAAGAAATTAAGTTTTCCCCAATTGTCTTTAAAACTAAATTATTTTATATTTGCATATACAATATGTAATTGTCAATATAAGTTGAATAATTTTAAATATTTAAATTTTCAACTTAAAAATTGTATTTTATTGTATTTTTTGTTGTTGTATGCTTTTAATTAAAGCTCTATTGTGCTTTTTCTTTGATTCCAAGCTTTGTTTTAATGCAACTTCTTTATTATTAATAATAATATTAAACATGCTGGCTTGTTGCTCTAATCGTTCTTCCAGTAATATTTTTAGGTCTATTATTTTCTGTTTCAATATTTCATTCTCTGCAGATAACTTCTCACAATTTAAACCTGTAACATATTAAAGATAATTAAATAGTTATAAATTCATATATGTATATACATTAAAACAATTGCTTTTAATTTAAAAGAATGTATACATTTTGATATAGAAGTAACATCATTTTGTTCCTTATCAATGGGCTTATCATTTTAGTCAACTTGTTGCTCATCGATGAGCATAACATCATTTTGCTCAATTTGTTGCTCATCAATAAGCATAACATCATTTTGTTCAACTTGTTGCTCATTAATAAACATGACATTATTTTGGTTAACTTCTTCATTAATGGGCTTATCATTTTTGTTCATCATTGAGTATGACATTACTTTGCTTATGTTAGCTTCTTCTTCATCAATGAGCTTATCATTTTGTTCTTCATTAATGTGTGTGTGTGAGGATGTGTCATTTTTATTATCTGTGATAAATACATTTTTTTTTATACTGTTCATTATGTAATATACAGGGTGTCAGGGAATTTTTGACCTTCACGAAGAAAGGTAAAAAATAATGAGTAAAAAATATTCATACTTAAAATAATGTTACTTACTTTGTTGATTTTATTTCCTTTATCTTGTAGCATTTAGTTTATGTTTTTATGAACATATTGTGTTGGAAATACATCAGATTTCAGAAACTTTCTATTTACATGCTTTGTATGAATAAAATAATTATTATTTGTGAAATGTAAACTGCATACTCGTACATTCGAATCCAAACCATCAATTCCAGTGGCTATAAATCCAATATTTAAAACAATTTTCATTTTTAGATGGAAATCTAAAATTATATTATTAGAATATATATCCACTTTTGAGAGTGCATTATAAAAAAGATTATATATAACCAGAAGAATTATACATTTGCATTGTTATTGTAAAGTTTAAACTATAAAACTTTGATTGACTTATATAATAAAACTTCATTAATTATAGATAAATAATTATAATAGATTACATTTACCTATGAAATGTTATCTTGGAATGTTTTTTCCATAGACTTTTTTTTACACCCTTTAACGCTACATGCTATAGGCATATTTGAACTAAATATTTAAATCAAGACACCAAGAATTATTATTATTATACACCAACAAACGATATCCACAGTTTGTGTCTTGCACTAACAATAAATTGACGCAAAAAGTAAAATGAAAATTTTATATATTTACATCACTCAAACTAGCGACAGATGTCCGCCATATTAATTTTCCACCAACGTTACGCATGCGCGGCCGCCATATTATATGGTTTTCGGGGACACTTTTTATGTACAAAATCAATGGAAGTTAGCGATCTAGTTATAGTATAGATATCTGTGTCCATGGACGTAAGAAATACTGGACAGAGTGTATTGCTGCGGGGGTGAAGCTCAAAGGGTGAGGGGAAAGAAATGTCTACTGCAACGGAATATGAGGCATGTAAGATGTCTATGGTAAGATGACGACGGATATTAATTTCACGGAGTGTGATATTTTTGAATTTCTTAATATTTAAAAATGATTCGGAATAACACAGCGATTTCAGATGATAGATGATTTCACGGAATCTCTCATATTTTATTCGATTTACGTCCGTGCGACGTGAAAATAGACGCTAAATCTGATGCATCTAAGATGGCCGCGACAATAAACCCCCTTACCCCTCAGATTTCACTCCCCTCGTCTAAAAGAGTACTTTATGCTCTGTCCAGTATTTCTTACGTCCATGTCTGTGTCCCAGTGGGAGAAACGAAACGCAGCACTGGGAGTTTTCAATACTGCCAACTTTATCTTTTTTCCCAACACCAACCAAACATATTTTCGAACGCACTAAAATGCGGCCAATTTCGCGCGAAAAGTGCTTCACTCGTTTTGCTCCAATCGGAGCCAATCAAATCGAAGAGGAAAGAGAATAGCAATGTCCTTCGACTCGATACTGGAAAATGGCGATCTGCGAGGTTGTTTGAAGCTTAATTTCGATAAACACACTCACGGACTCGCAACTCGTTGGTTAAATGTGCCCTGAAAATCATGTGACCTGGACTGTGTGCGATGGCGAGCAAAGAGATAATCGGCCATCAGCAGCAGTTCGTTGAGGAAATCGATTATAATGAAATCAAAACTGAGCAGGTAGTTCTTCCAATGTATTCGTATTTTCTTTAATCATCGTGATAAACTTCAGAAAACGTTTCTTTCTTGAAATGCTTCAATAACAGGCCGATCGTTGATTCTTGCGATTGAATTTCGTTTCGTATTTCTATCATTTTCACGCTATAATCGACTTATTAAATAGATAACCTCAAACCAGAGAGCGACTGTATTCTTGTACGAGGAAGTGCACTCTTGGAAGAAGCGCATTTTGCTAAATGATAGTTGCTTGTAACGCGCAAACCTGTTGATCTAATATATTAATTGAGATTTATTCTCAAATTATATTCGACCATAGGTAGTAGGCAAAGGTTCCTTTGGAGTCGTCTGGAAAGGACGGTGGAGAGGACAAGATGTCGCTGTGAAACACATAAATTCGGAAGGAGAAAGAAAAGCCTTCACCGTGGAAGTTCGACAACTATCCAGAGTTGCCCATCCCAATATTGTTAAACTGTACGGTGCGTGTACCAAAAATCCAGTATGCTTGGTTATGGAGTATGCAGAAGGTGGATCATTGTATAATGGTAATATTATAATTAAGAAATCTACCGATTATTTGCCTTCAATTATAACACACGTTAATTCTACAAAAATTTCCATTTATGCTTACAGTACTGCATTGTAATCCGCAACCGCATTATACTACTAGTCATGCTATGAGTTGGACTCTTCAGTGTGCACGCGGAGTTGCGTATCTTCATAATATGAAACCAAAACCATTGATACACAGGTAAAGAAAATTATGTTTTGAAACTCCTGATAGTGTGTCTGTTGAGAACTAGAGAAAACTTGACAAATTTTATTTCACAGAGATCTAAAGCCACCTAATCTGTTATTAATTATGGGTGGACAGATGCTTAAGATCTGTGATTTTGGCACAGCCTGTGATTTACACACATACATGACTAATAATAAAGGGTCAGCCGCATGGATGGCACCAGAAGTATTTGAAGGATCTAAATATACGGAGAAGTGTGATGTATTTAGTTGGGGTATTATTTTGTGGGAAGTTTTAGCACGTCAAAAGCCCTTTGATGACCTTGCGCCATTGGGCGTTTCAGCCTTTAGGATAATGTGGGCTGTTCATGTAGGACAAAGGCCTCCTTTAATAGAAGGATGCCCGAAACCAATCGAAGATCTTATGACCAGGTGAGAATTTCTATTGAGGAAACAGCACAGTTAATATCTTATTTTATAAGATTTTTATGAAATCAAAATTTATATGGAAATATTTCTACATAAAACAGGCAGATCTTTAATGCTCAAATATAAATTATTTGTTTAAAAATGATAAATAGTATAAAAAAATATACAATTGTGTAATATATAGTAGATAAGATCTATTTCTCCATGTCTATATAACTATGTTATATAGACTATGTATTCTATATTTTTCAAGATGTTGGCAGAAAATACCTGAGGAAAGACCTTCCATGGACGAGGTAGTAAGGATAATGACCAAGCTATCAGAATTTTTCAATCCCCATTTAGAACCTATTGAATATTCTTTAAGTATGTTTATAATACATAATTTAATTTTTTAAATATATTATATATATATATATATATATATATATATATATATATATATATACAGGGTGTCCCAGTTATCTTTCATCATCTTTCAAAGACAGATTCCTGGGATCATTTGAAGACTATTTTTCCTCAATGAAAATGTCGAGGCACTAATAATTTTCGAATTATAAGTGATTGGAAATAAGGGGTTTTTCGTAAACTAAACTTTGTAGAAATAAAATATTAACAAAATCACATTCTTCGATTAATTTTAAATAGAGTTTACTTTAATTGAGTTTTAATTTAAGACTTAATTGCAAAAATATATGATGATAAAAATCGGGAACATGCAAAAAATGATAGCCTTCATTGACATTTTCGCTGAGGAAAAAGCATCTTCAAATGATCCCAGAAATCTATCTTTGAAAGATAACGGAAGATAACTGGGATACCCTGTGTATGTGTGTGTGTGTGTGTGTGTGTGTGTGTGTGTGTGTGTGTGTGTGTGTGTGTGTGTGTGTGTGTGTGTGTGTGTGTGTGTGTGTGTGTGTGTGTGTGTGTGTGTGTGTGTGTGTGTGTGTGTGTGTGTGTGTGTGTGTGTGTGTGAACATTATTATAAACACAAATATGGAATATATATTATATCTGCTCAAATAATATTATTGCACAAATATATACATACATAAATATATTGTATTACAGGTAGCGAAGCTGATAATATAGATGAGAATGATGCATCGAGGGAAGATACATTAGATATAGCCAGTACATTAGATTCTGGGATGAATGGTTCCGTTGCAAACGGTACTATTTGTACAATTCCAAAGCCCTTAGAAAAAGCTAACAAATGCTCTAATATAGAGAAATCATTGCCTTTTGAATTATATCACGCAACGCCATTCGGCGACATGCCGAAAAGTTTCTCGCCACGACCAAATAATTTAGAGTTTCGACGAGTGCCTGACGAGTGTCCGATATCGAATAATCATTTTCCTGGGAATGTGGATAGTAATTTAGAACACGCCAAATCGTCGATCTCGCAAAATGCAGCAATACCGACGGCATACGATGACAAGTTCGCCGCGCTACAACGCACAAATTGCAATTTTGCTCCGTTACATGTGGAGTGCGATCCGGTTGGTAATTTCATTGAGTACGAGTTTTAATAATCTTATTTTTCTATTATTTTCATTTGTATATTTCTTCTTTTCGTAATTTTTTTCTATGTAATAATATCTTCCTTTTGATTATTTTTTATTTATATTTTTAAATCGATGTATTATACACACACACACACACACACACACACACACGCACGCACGTAGATAAATTGAAAAGTTTCCTGACCAACAAAGAACAGTTTGTATATCATAATTCTATAACAATTCGATAAATAGCTGTCAAACATCTACTTAAATAAAATTTTTAGATTCTCACATTTTCTCACACACGTTCTCACATTTAGTTTTTTTGTACTAGTCTTTCAAATTGACTTTCAATTGATCAATTTATTATTTATTATTATTATTGCAATTTATCGACAGTAGAGGAAAAATCGCATAATTGCGTAATTTATGAATTTTGTTTCCTCATCCAGTATTTTCCAAATTTAGCCTCAAGTGACTTTTTTCTCTTCACAAATTTGAAAAAATAGCCATCTGGAATTCTGCTTTAGTCAATTCTGTAAATTCCTATTTGGAAAATCTTATTTCACCGAAGGCATGAAAAATCCAGAAAAATATTAGAATAAATGTATTCAAAGAAGACTATGTTGAGAAATAAATCTCATTTTGCCCCAAGAAATGTTATTTTCTTAATCGGAAACTTTTCAATTTCTCCTCGTACATATTGAAATACACACACACACACACACACACACACACACACACACACACACACACACACACACACACATACAGGGTGTCCTAACCACCCATACACTTTTCTACACCCTTTTCTTTCAAAAACTAAGCATTTTAGAGAAAAACGTTTTCGACAAAAATTGTATGGTTTTGAGGGGAACATAAGATGGTGTCATTGGTTTGACCTTGGATGGCATCGTTAAGGTCAGGTCAAGGACACCTTTAATTTCTTAAATGGAACCACCTATTTTTCATTGCATATTCTTGTAGTTTACCTCGAGAGCTTTCCAAAACACTATAATAAATTATTTTTCCATGAAGTACTTTTCGAATTATGAGGCTTGAAGTCATTTCTTAATTTTACATAAACCATAAAATATCTTGTAAAATAGTCATTTTTCGATTATCTTACCTTAATATTTTTATGTACAAAATAATGAGAGGAATCAATTGGTGTAAAGAAAACACACAGTTATTTCGAAGAAAAAATATGTAATTTGTAATTAACAATTAAATATTTTTTCTTAAAAGTAACTATGTGTTTTCTTTATATCAATTGATTCTTCTCATTATTTTGTACATAAAAGTATTAAGGTAAGATAATCGAAAAATGAATATTTTATAAGATATTTTATGATTTATGTAAAATTAAGAAGTGATTTCAAGCCTTATAACTCGAAAAGTACTTGATGAAAAAATACTTTATTATAGTGTTTTGGAAAGCTGTCGACATAAGCTATAAGAATATGCAATAAAAAATAGGTGGTTCCATTTAAGAAATTAAAGGTGTCCTTGACCTGACCTTAACGATGCCATCCAAGGTCAAACCAATGACACCATCTTATGTTTCCCTCAAAACCATACAATTTTTGTCCAAAACGTTTTTCTCTAAAATGCTTAGTTTTTGAAAGAAAAGGGGCGTATGGGTGGTCTAGGACACCCTGTATATACACATATACGTGTATATATATATATATATATATATATATTCGGAATATATATATATATATATATATATATTCCGAAATATTTGCCTGGGGAAATTAAAATAAGACATCCTGTATATGTATGTATGTATGTATGTGTGTATCTATATATATATATATATATATATATATATATATATATATATATATACACAACTTTTGTCTGAAACATTTTTTCGATTTTTCATCATTTTCCGAAATATTTGCCTGGGAAAATTAAAATGAGACATCCTGTATATTTCTGTTAAAGATATAATACATATATTTCTATTAAAGACAATTTATACATTATTGCATTTTTTGCAGCACTCTTGGGATTTACCGAGCTCTTCTGAAACATCTTGGGAAATTCCAAATAATATGGCCGGATTAGATAAAGTGGTACAGAAAACGAAGAAAAATATTCAAAGTAAGTGTGATGTAAATTTGACTTGTTAGAAAGTGAACACATAAATATTATTTTTACATAATGTCGATTTATCAATTGATATTGAAATAATTTTTAATTCTTAATTCTAATTTATATATCACATATGTATAATCTTTTCTAATTTATATATCACATATGTATAATCTTTTTGATAAACTTTTAAATTTTAGATGACATAAAGTATAGCTTTGATTTTAATTGATTGATATTGTATAATGCATACAAATATGGTATTGTTTCGATTTAATCGCGAATGAGTAGAGTTTTGCGCGACATGTACTCGCGAATACGTACCCGAGCCCTTCTCAGAATAGGTGCCGGAAAAAGATCACAAGGGGCTACGGCACCAAACTGGCTGTCTATGTGAGACTTGTCTCTTGTCGCGTTGAGAAGGCATATTGCCAAAAACATTATAGACATTAGCAAGAATTATCTAGGCTTTATAAGGCGATCAATGTATGATTTATAACTACGATGTTAAAGTTGTTCCACGAATCATGTCTATTTCTGACAAAGGAAATTAAAATATCATCGAATCATGTCTATTTTTGACAAAGGAAATTAAAATATCGAGAAAGATAGAAGATTTTTTATATTTACATAATGATGTTATACATCTAACATTTACAAATATGACATAGATATTTGATTCGCAATAGAACTGACCGATATAGGATAAGAAAGAAAAATTCTGATAACTTTTTCGATATAATTTACGAAAACATCGAAAGAGAGTGTCCTAAAAAGGTGTCCTTAAAAAAGATTTGAGAGACCCTAAAAGTATGTGACTAATACGCGGAATAACGCGGGACGTTTTAATGGCATACAATGCCTCAACGTGAGCATGCGTTTTGAGCTTACGGAGTAGCGCTTTGTGGTACACGAAGTAGATTATTTTCGGCCTAGAATACTAAGCACTGTGGCTGAGTCACCGGGCGCCTTCTTCGACTCTGGGCGTCTCCCTCTCCTGCTCTGACTAACACGCATAATGCGTTTATGCGTGTATGCGATTTGTCATAATTATTATGCACGCGCAATAATTATCCCGTTTATGGAATATTGCTAAATCAGGATTCGTTAGCAGTGATTAAATATTTTTCTTTTCCGATAATTTACATCTATTTGTAATTGTATGTAAATTGCAATTTTGAAAAAGCTTATAGATGTATATGTATGTCCACGTAAATATTATAACGTTATACAGGGTGTCCCAGTTATCTTCCGTCATCTTTCAAAGACAGATTCCTGGGATCACCTGAAGACGATTTTTCCTCAACGAAAATGTCGAGGCACTAATAATTTTCGAATTATAAGTGATTGGAAATAAGGGGTTTTTCGTAAACTAAGCTTTGCAGAAATAAAATATTAGCAAAACCACATTCTTCGATTAATTTTAAATAGAGTTTACTTTAGTTGAGTTTTAATTTAAGACTTAATTGCAAAGATATATGATGACAAAAAACGGGAACATGCAAAAAATGATGGCCTTCATTGACATTTTCGCTGAGGAAAAATCGTCTTCAAATGATCCCAGGAATCTGTCTTTGAAAGATGACGGAAGATAACTGGGACACCCTATATATAAGAATCAAAAGTACTTTCTCGCGTGAAATGATATGTTAGTGTCAGTGTTTGCTGTAGATAATTTCAAAATTATCTAGATAAAGATAAAAATCCGTAAATTTATCTTAGATGAGATAAAGATGATTTTGCTTTTACTTAATCTAGATGAAAGATGAGATAATTATTGCGATAATCTAGATAATTATCTAGATATTTTTGTTTATTTTAGAAGACTATAAATATTTGTAAAAAATATGACGCAGATTATTAATGGGATGTTAAAATCATAAACACATATTCTTTCTCTTTTCCTAAAGAATATTTAAATAATAGTAAAAAGATATATAAATGATATGATAAATATTTATTTATTAATTTATATTTATAATATATTTATAATATATTTATAAAATATTAATAATATAATAATAATATATTTATAATATATTAATAATAATAATATAAAAAATATATTTTATATATTTCAGATAGATTTTTAGAAGCTTGCCTGGAAAACTTTTTTGCATAATGAAAACGTCATCTTAGACGATTTTTAGATAAGATGACATATATTTTTCATCTAAGATAAAGATAAAGATACTTTGTATTTCTGCATCTAGTTAAAGATAAAGATGATCCATTTCTTTATCTAGATGATTATCTAGATAATTTTATCTAGATACCAGCAAACACTGATTAGCGTACAGATAAATTGATAGTGATCAATCGAAAGAGCGGTAAGAAAGAAACGAGCTCGACATACTATATTCATCGAGAGTTCGTCGATCGACGAAGTTTGCCGGTGTATCCTGGCAAAGGGCCCGTGTAACCGCAATAGCGAGTGTCGCGTGCACTAAATTTAACTGACGACTAATCGGTAGGACGTGTGACTCGCTTTTGATTGGCACGTTGCGACGACGACGACGAAGAGGACGAGCGAGGAGCAGCAGAGGCGATTGTGGAAATAGCGGAAGAACGTTAGGAGGGGAGAGAAAGAGAGAGAGGCTGAAAAGAGGCAAAAGCAATATGAGGAGCAAAGGGAGGAGGGAGATGAAAGAGAAGAAGAAGAGACGACAAGAGGAGTAAGAAGAAAAAAAAAAGAGAAGCAGACGTGAGATTCTCTCGAGGATGAATCAAGCCGCGGAGCGCGTTTTGTTCTTGGCTCCGTGTATACGAGCTCTGCGGTGTTCCTCGTCAAAGAGCCAGGGTGGGGGATATTTAGAAGCAGGTGTGGTTGAGTCAGCATCCCCAATATAGACGTGCGTTTGTTTAGTAGAGAGCCGACTCCCTACGGACGAGCACGTCCCGTCGATCGCGCGGGTTCGCTAAGCGCGCAATACGATCTCGATTTTATCGAGGACATATCCGATCGATCCGACCGGGAATTGATCCCACTTGACACGGTCATTCCCGGATCATTCCATTGAAATAAAACGTTATAGAAAGCGATATCAACCGTGATAACAACCCACCTCTCGCAATCATCACGTTGAGATTCCTGATATCGCTATCGTAGCCAACAAGACTCACCATCTCCGAGGATCCTTATCTTATCTCCCTAGAAAGCCAATCTCCCTGATTCACGAAAACGAAGGAATTATGCTGATGGGATCGGAGGATAATCGTGGACGTTAAAACGTCGTCGGTGTAACTGCAACTCGCGCCAGAGAGTGGCAGTTACTTAGGAAGATCGACATGTGCGACGACTATCCGGAAATCGTCGGCACCGACACTCTCAAGCGCTGCTGGGTCCTACTGCGTTAGTATACATTAGATTCTCCGCGCAAAGTCGCTTGCTTAATATTGCTTGTATTTCAAGTCATAGGGAAATCTCTGTATAAGATTAGTAAGAGTAGGCGGTAAAATAAGCGCGCGGTAGTTTGATCAGATGCCACAGTTCTCGAGATTTCATGGACACGCAATAAAAATACATAATTTATGTATAATATTATGAAAGAGATAAGTTGCCTAAGCTTCCAAATTTAAGATTTCAATATCACTGATGAAAATAATGTTATTTTCGATCCGTAATAAATTCTACGTATTGCGATGCCGTAGGTAGCAGCACTACGAGCGAAGATTTGGGTAACGTCTGTCGCCTGTTGGACGCCGACCTGAGACCTCTTACGCCCGATGACACGTGCAAACGTTCGCGAGAGATCTTCGAGGAGCACAAGCAGATAGCGCAGGAGTATCTCAAGGTGCAAACGGAGATAGCGTTGTTGAGCCAGCACAAGAACGAGATGTTGAAGAATTTGAGTCTCGACAGTCTTAGACAACAGCAGGAGTTGCGAGAGCTCGAAGATGAAAAGGTTTTCCTCTTTTTATTCCGTATATTAACTTAGATTCCCACAGATGAGATTCTCATCGATAGCATTACCTTTCTTCAAGAAAGGCCTTTCTCAAGAAAAGCCTCAAGGAGAATTCTTCAAGAATTCTCCTTGAGTCATCAATCCCGAGAATTATTACGATTAAAATTTTCAGGAGTCATTGCTGAAACTATGTTACAACCTACAGCGGCAATTGGAGATCATGAAGGATCAGAGGATCAAGGGAGCGTTGACGAATGCCGCCGCTGCCGCCGCCGCTGCTGCCGCTGCCGCGCCAACGATAGGACCCGCCGTTTCCGGAAACAACGGTTGGGTGGTGGTACCGCGTCCAGACCCGTCGAGGCTCTCCTGAGGTTTCACGTGTATCCAAGGGTCTCGACAAGAATGTACTTACATGTCATGTTCTGCGATCGGCCGGCAATGCGTGACACGAATGGAATCATACACATTGTAATTCCAATTCAATCTTACGCGAATACAAATCGCGTCGCTTACTACCGATAAAGTCATGGCTACGCGAATCTGTATGATTATCTAGCGAAAAGCGATCTGACTTTGTCACTGGACTGGGTATCCAGACACGACGAATGGAGACTGTGTAATTGACTTCCGATCTTGCATGGTACATCTGAAGGCGTGGTATCAGATACACATTTATAATATTCAGGTACGGCTTTCATTAGATTTTTGTTACAGAATTTCACACTCACATCTTTTTTTTTTTGTCATCTTGCCAATGCGCGTTCCCCTCGCGATGCGAGATTGATTAATACGACAGCAGGGTTTTTCAGCATAGGGTTTTCCTATAACTGGTAACAATATCTTTGAAAATGTGTAATGGAAGATTATTCTCGATTTCGAAAGTTTTGGAAATATCTTTGATAATAAACCTTGCAATCTAGTCGCTTTGACAATAATATAATTTGTCAAACTCTTTGTTTATATTTGACGTATAAAGAATGCTATATAATTTTTATTAAAATTTTTATTCAAACTATCATATTGCCTATCGGTCGAAAGCGTTTTATGCATTTTCTCGATTTGATATAATAAAACGTATTGAATGCACAAAAAGAATATTGCAAATCGAACAATGATCAATGAATATGGATGCGCAATCATTTAGATTATATTTCAATTTTATTTCTATATATGATATATGTGGTACATATATATTCGATTGAATTGATCGTGTATCAGAGATATAATCTGTATACGACTATGGAGTTATTACTTTTAGCCAATCGTGTTGCAAGAAACGGATTAAAATTCGTTTTTCTTATCGCTTTGTGCGACTTTTTTTCTATTTTTTTTTCTTGTGAATAACTGCTTTATATTTCATTGAAATGCGAGATTAACATTTTTCGCAACAATTACAGATCAAACGAATTGTGAAGATAAAGACGCTGTTTAAATCGTAGTAAATTAACGTGCAGGAGTGTTTCTGTTTTTATCGAATCAAATAAAGGACTGTCTGTAATGCGAGACAAATATCAAGACAAATTGTTACATGTATATATAAAAAAAACCAAAATAGAGCGCAAGAAAAAAATGTCGATAAAAAAATTCTCGCGCATCAAAATCCCAGTTCAAAAAAAATCTTGGACTTTTGTTGTTTTCCGCGTCCCAAAATATATATATTCCTATATTTTAAATATAAAGTCTCTCAGAATTCCCATCATTTCACGACTAAAAAGGGAGATGAAGATGTACAACAAAGTAATTACATTCAGACAATTTTTTCAACGAGTTCCTTCCCGAGAATCTGTAAATTGTTACCTGAGCTTTATGTGAATACACAATATGTATATGTACAAATGTAAATATAATTTTAAAAGATTGCAAAAGATTCAGTCTTTTTAACGCTTTTAAAATCTTTTACGACATCTGTAGAGAATCCATAAGGGGAATAAATAATAATTCCTTCATAAGGGGAAGTGACAAAATTTGCGTTAATAGATTTATAGATGTGTTAGTAAGGAGTAATTTAGTAAGTAAATTTATATGCGTTATTTTAGTTATACAGGGTGTATCCTAAAAAGTGGGAAGTATTGCAATGGTGGATTCAGGATACAAAAATAAGAGAAAAAGTTCATATAAACATATGTCCGATATGATCTTGTTTTCAAGTTATAGCTTCTTTTATTTCTCAACAGAAATTAAAATAGTTAAGGTAACAGAAAGTGCTCAAAATGACTACCTCTGACTTGAATACAAGCTTCAATCATGTCTCATGAACACGTCTCATCATAGATTGTCTGACTTTTTCAAAAATTCGGATATTGCTCGAATTTCCCGGCAACCACGAAGTATCTCGACGTTGTCAATGGATGTTTTGCATAATTCTTTGTATGAATTTTTTCTCTTATTTTTATGTCCACCATTGCAATACTTTTCACTTTTTAGGGCATTCGATATTTTCATTCCTCTAATTTTGTGGGCATTGAAACTGTTAGATTATTAAACTATTAGAAACCGGTCTCTATTTTAATAATCCGTGTATCGAATTCGCTTGTTTATAATCAGATTATCAGGAGATGATTAGATTAGCGCGTAATATATGCGGATGTACAAAGCTTATACGCTAGCCAATATTATACATGCTGTGCGTATTGTAACGATCTGATATGAAAATATGCGAGCGCGACTTATGCAGCTCACGCAACGAAAGAACACGCAGAATAGAGTCGGTAAACAAGGATGAACTCCATCAATGGAATCAATAAACTCGTCCTAGTCGTATTGCACTCCGATGGAACGAGAAATAGAAAGGAAATAGGACGCGGCCGATCAACCGGGGAAACAAGAGGGGAAGGGTTGGGTTATCAGGGTGGGAGGAGATAGTGAATGAGAGAAGAGGGGTGGGAAGAAGGGACGGGGGTATGAATAGAGGGTGCGGATACGTGGGCGTGTATGTTGGTTAAACAATATAATTTATTTCCAAGAAGAAGGAAAATAGAATGATAAAAGAGAGAATGAAATAAAATTATGAAGCATGATTCGATGACAATGATAGGGAGACAAAAGCGAATAGATAAAATTGGGAAAACGGGGGAAAATATGCGCGCGTGCGTGGGCGTTCGAGGGAGAACGGAGGGAGAGAATAAGGGAGGCAGCGAGAGAGAGAGAGAGAGAGAGAGATGCGCACGCCGCGGGGAGAGACGCGAGGCGGGAAACTGAAGAAGGGGTAGAGAAGATAGGCCGGAACTCTTTAGACGTCCACGGACCTGCCCGCGAGCCTCGTTCCTTCCCTTTAAGTTTCTCGCACGTTTTTTTCGCGCTATCATTTCTCCCGTTAGTTAGAATCACCTTCTCCGCACGGAGGATCGTTTCTAGGATGGCCCACCCTGCGTCCGACGATGTCAACGAGAAGAGCTACATCCTGGACGCGAGGAAGAACTTCGAGGACGTGAGTAAAGTAATTAAGAAGCGTCTATCTTGCCTTGTGTCCGGATGCGGTCTGCCACGTCGACCGACCCCGGCGTTTCCGGTTTCCTTCCACTTCCGCGAAATTATCTCGCGGTGCACGCAAAACGACGGATCATTAAACGAGACGCGGGGAGAAATGAATTTCAGTGTCGTATTCTTTCTGAGAGTCTCGGATTCGATTTCCCGGTAGAACCGAAAAATTATATACGCTCATTTCTCGGAAGGCAGAATCCTGCCATGAAAATCTCTAATTAGAGCCGTTCGGAATCGGTATTAAACTGTACCTATATACAGGGTGTCCCAAAACTCATAATCAATCTTTCAAAGACAGATTCCTGGGATCATCTGAAGACGATTTTTCCTCAACGAAAATGTCGAGGCACTAATAATTTTCGAATTATAAGTGATTGAAAATAAGGGGTTTTTCGTAAGCTAAGCTTTGCGGAAATAAAATATTAACAAAAACCATATTCTTCGATTAATTTTAAATAGAGTTTACTTTAGTTGAATTTTAATTTAAGGCTTAATTGCAAAGATATGTGATGACAAAAATCGGGAACATGCAAAAAATGATGGCCTTTATCGACATTTTCGCTGAGGAAAAATCGTCGCCAAATGATCCCAGGAATCTGTCTTTGACAGATTGATTATGTGTTTTGGGACACCCTGTATATGTGTGATAATCTGGTGCGCAACACAGGTATACGAAAGAGAGAGATCACCACGTTCGAAATCGAACAAAAGGACTGATACGATTCTTCCTGACGTCTCTGTCTTTTTCCCGAGCTTCGACAAGCAGTTTACGTTTGACAGGTAGCCCAGACAGCACACATGTCCAAAAGACGACTTGAAGACGTCTTAAATTCTTTAAGCCTAAGACATCTTTTGGCCTTTTTGTGCTGTTTAGGAGGTTTCTCGGATACTCTATTGGATAAACATCGATTACTGAGTCCTATCGTGCGACCCTTTCGCGTATTTACTTTAACGAAAGTTTTAATCCTGCATTTTTTTAATGTAAAAAAAGTTGCGACGAGAAAGTTACACGGCTTTCTCTACTTTGTTGATTCCAATTTCATCGCGATTACAAGCGCGGAGATGTATTTACTGTTTCGCAATTCGTCAGATTTTCATACCAATCGTGCGAGCTGAACAAAAAAGACCAAAACTATAATTATAGGTCTTCTTGCGCGAATGGATTTGATGTTTTCGAGAGATTGCTATTTTAATTGAAGTTTTTGTTGGCGCCTCGAGATAGAGAAAAGAAAAACAGAGACAGGAGATTCAATTTACCGTGAGAAATTTCCGCAATGACATTTCGTTCAATATGCTCATTTCAACCGTGATTATCTCCGCAAGCTTCTTTGACATTCTCTCTCTTGTAAATAGAGTTATCAGTCTATGAAACTAGCTGTCAGTGTAATAAGGATGAATGCACGCAGGCTACACCGAGATACACCGATAAACTGGACGAGCGAAATTAAAAATAGGGGATACGCGTGTTTTAAATTGTTGAGAAAAGAATCGAATATACAGGGTGGGCCATTTTAAGTGATCCACTCCAATAACTTTTTTATATTTGAATGTACAACAAAATGTTTCAAATAAAAGTTGCTTGACTTCGAGAGGGACAGAAGATGGGTGGCAAAAATTTGACCTTGGATAGTCATTTGAGGGTCACATAAAGGTTACTTTCAATTTCTTAAATGGAACCCCCTATTTTTCATTGCATATTCTTGTAGCTTATCTCGAGAGCTTTCCAAAACACTATAATTAAGTACCTTTTCATTAAGTACTTTTTGAGTTATAAGGCTTGAAATAATTTCTTAATTTTACATAAACCATAAAATATCTAGTAAACCATTCATTTTTCGATTGTCTTACCTTCATACTTTTATATACAAAATAATGAAAGGAATCAATTGGTGTAAAGAAAACATACAGTTGTTTTTAAGAAAAAATATGGAATTGTTAATTGCAAATTACATATTTTTTCTTAAAAACAACTATGTGTTTTCTTTACACCAATTGATTCCTCTCATTATTTTGTACATAAAAGTATGAAGGTAAAATAATCGAAAAATGAATGGTTTACTAGATATTTTATGGTTTATGTAAAATTAAGAAATTATTTCAAGCCTTATAACTCAAAAAGTACTTAATGAAAAGGTACTTAATTATAGTGTTTTGGAAAGCTCTCGAGATAAGCTACAAGAATATGCAATGAAAAATAGGGGGTTCCATTTAAGAAATTGAAAGTAACCTTTATGTGACCCTCAAATGACTATCCAAGGTCAAATTTTTGCCACCCATCTTCTGTCCCTCTCGAAGTCAAGCAACTTTTATTTGAAACATTTTGTTGTACATTCAAATATAAAAAAGTTATTGGAGTGGATCACTTAAAATAGCCCACCCTGTATATTTCACATTTTAATAATATTATCAGCTGACCCTTTCGAAAATTCTCTTTGGCAGGGCGGCAGCCTCGCATCGGAGGAATCCTACGATGACATGAGGCGATTAGTCGGGGTAAGAACTTACATATTTCACATTCCACTTTTTCACCTCATTTCATCGCGCTAAAAAACGATTAATTAAAAGCCTTGTCCTCAGTCTACAATTCGTTCTACAACTCGCTAAGCTCCGTTCGTTTCATCCGTGGCCGACTCGTGCGATACAGCCGAGATTAAAAGTTGTGCAACAGAAATTTCCACAATTGACGTGCCGATGGTCAACCGGCGAGCGATGCACTTTCGATATTCGTCAATTGGCCTATTACAAAAGAGCACGACTTGGCATGTGCGCTATCATCTTCGTTTTTTTATCGCCCCTTAACACTACGGTATCGCTCTAAATTATTCCACTGGCTACCGGAATTATTTAGCTCGTGCCTACAAAAGAGAGAGAGAGAGAGAGAGAGAGTGCTAATTTACAACACCCGCGACACTTTACATATATAGCGTCACTTCTCTCGAAATGCCTTTTCGCACTCGTGCCATTAATATTCATCAGCAACGAAATATATGAACGTTCTCGCGGAATATTCACGAGCGCGCGTGAATATGCGATATGTTTTACTTAATTAACGTTACGCCATATATTCGCATATATATGGGCAGTATCCTCGCGCTTGTTAAACGGGCACTATGGTAATGTCAGCACGTGTTTACGCAGGAGGAAGAGGAAGAGGAATCCGGGAAATTTAGTAGCCTGCCACTCGCGAGCTTCAACTTCATCAATTCCATCATCGGCAGCGGCGTGATCGGTAATTCAGAATCAAAACTACGCAATGTATAGAAAATTTGGAAATTCATGATTTCGAAAGATATAAGGATAGAAAAAGAAACAAAGACACGTTTATCTGGCAGGAGAATTTATGTTGCTTTACCCATAAAGCACAGAAGCTTGCTGCAACGTTACAATATTGCTCACTGCAGTGTAATGTTGCAACAATAATGCAGAAACATTATTTTGTAATATTACTTTGGCAATGTTGCAGCAACGTTTTAACATAGCGAAAATGTATAACATGTGTTTCTTTACTTGCCGCTACGCGGCGACACCCAATTTAACTAACTCATATTCGAATTCATCTAACAATAAGATGGATATAAGGTCTACAAAAGATTAATGTAGTAATTATATTTCTTGTCTTGTGTCAGTTTAATTTCTGGCGATAAATTAACTTGATTTACTCAATATTTCTGAATCCTAATGAGTAGAACCCTCACAAATAATTTGTTTAATAATCTGGTTTAATAATCTCTCCCTTCATTGGGTTTCAGAATATTAAACAGATTTTTCTCAATTGAATGGGTAAATAGGAAATAATTCATTTATTGCACGTATTATAAAATATTCTGGTGTCGAATGTACGTAAAATAATTGTATGTAATATTGTTGAGATAAATATTTAAGAAACATCTAATAAAAACATTAATAGATGTTTTTTTAAAGGCATTTTTTTCTATGTTTCTTAAACATTTTTTTATATTTGCAAAGTTTATTTATTAAATTTAAAACGGTGTCTGCATTTGTAGCAAAACGCGTTTTAATATCACAAATATGTTGCACCGTAACAATGCTGCAATATTGCAGCAATATTTTGCAACATTTCTGCAATGTTGCAATCTTGCAAAGAAATATTTCTGCAATGTTGCTGCAATATTTCCAGTGTTTGCTGTAGATAATTTCAAAATTATCTAGATAAAGATAAAAATCCGTAAATTTATCTTAGATGAGATAAAGATGATTTTGCTTTTACTTAATCTAGATGAAAAATGAGATGATTATTGCGATAATCTAGATAATTATCTAGATATTTTTGTTTATTTTAGAAGACTATAAATATTTGTAAAAAATGTGACGCAGATTATAAATGGGATATTAAAATCATAAACACATATTCTTTCTCTTTTCCTAAAGAATATTTAAATAATAAAAAAGGTATATAAACGATATGATATAAATATTTATTTATTAATTTATATTTATAATATATTTATAATATATAATATATTAATAATAATCTATAATATATAATATATTAATAATAATCAATGTGTAACAATACATATATCATTTTTATAAAATAAACATTAATGCATTGCACAAATTTAAGTAAAACAAGTACAAGATAAAGTATATTTGTAATATTATTTTCCAAATGAAAAATATATTTTAGCTATTTTAGATAGGTTTTTAGAAGCTTGCCTGGAAAATTCTTTTGCATAATGAAAACATCATCTTAGACAATTTTTAGATAAGATGACATATATTTTTTATCTAAGATAAAGATAAAGATTTTGTATTCTTTGTATTTCTTCATCTAGTTAATGATAAAGATGATCCATTTCTTTATCTAGATAATTATCTAGATAATTTTATCTAGATACCAGCAAACACTGAATATTTCTGTGCCATATGGGTACTCGCCAAGCTTAAAAGATTAAGATGGATGCGAATCTTTTTAGGAATACCGTATGCTCTGCACCAAGCTGGCTTCGGTCTCGGAATCGTTCTGTTAATTTTGGTAGCAGTCTTGACCGATTACTCGTTGATCCTTATGGTGCGAAGCGGACACATCTGCGGCGAGATGAGTTACCAGGGTTTAATGCGAGCAAGCTTCGGCCGCGCTGGATTTTACATTCTCACGGCGTTGCAGTTCATGTACCCGTTCATAGGTATACACAAAAAGTATATTCTAGATGTACTTATTCTATTCTTGTGTAAAATAATGTGTTTTTAACGTTGCAGCAATGGTCTCTTACAACGTCGTCGTCGGTGATACAGTGACGAAAGTTCTGATAAGAGTAACGGGAATAAACGAGACGAGTATCCTCGCGCATCGACAGATTGTCATTCTTCTGGCGACACTCGGCATCACTATCCCACTTTGTCTTTACAGAAACGTCGCGCGACTAGCGAAAATCTCTTTCCTCTCTCTGGTCTGCGTCGGATTCATCCTCCTCGCCATCTTCATTCGGATGGACACCATGTCCGCTATGGTGTAAGCGAGAGTTTCACTTACCGAAAACAGAAAGGCATGATTGCGTTCCCGCTATAAAATCGCTATGTGTAATCATATAGGCGTGATTGATTTGCAGTCCGAGTCAGAGCGACAGTTGGAGATTCGCCAATTTTCCGGGGGTCGTTCCGTCCATCGGTATAATGGCGTTTGCCTTCATGTGCCATCACAATACCTTCCTAATTTACGGCTCGATTGAACGAGCGACCCAACAAAAATGGGATGTGGTGACGCACTGGTCCCTCTTTACGTCCTTCCTCATCGCCGCGACCTTTGGAATCGTCGGCTATGCCACTTTCACGTCGTATGTACAGGGTGATCTCATGGAAAACTATTGCTGGGATGACGATCTGATGAATTTTGCCAGAGTCATGTTCAGCGGTACCATACTACTCACTTTTCCGATCGAGTGCTTCGTTACGCGTGAGGTAAACTCCTCTCCTCTTTTTCTCACCTTTTCGCACAGGATATCTAAAAATTTGCACAAATATCGCATGATGTTACATCTTGCGTCGCTTTTCAGGTGCTCCTGACGGCGATCAAGGGCACAGACGAATTGGAGGGGCACGAGGCATACGTGCCCAATTCGGACCGCAAGTACCTGATAATTACTTTGACGATAGTATCCGCAGCGTACCTGATTTCCATGTTGACGGATTGCCTGGGTGTCGTTCTCGAGCTGAATGGTATCCTCGCTGCGGTACCGCTCGCCTACGTTCTGCCCGGTCTCTGCTACCTCAAGCTCGAGGAGGGGCCCATCCTCTCACCCAAAAAGCTACCGGCGCTCGGTCTGATGACTGCTGGCATCCTAGCTGCTGTCTCGGGTCTCTTGCTGCTCATAATCAACAGCAGTTCCGCTGGCAGTTGCTTTCACGGCAAGATAATGCCGTACTGCATCAACAATACGACGATGCTGCAGCATCAGCAATACGTCGATGCGACCACGATGTCCGCCAATGTCAACACGCAGCTCGCAGTCTAAGTTTAACGGATGGGCACGGTGAAAAAAATCCAGTTTAGTCGTAAGTCTGCCAAATTTTCGAATGAAAGTATATAGTGCGATTAAGTTTGTGCGTACAAATATGCGTAGAAATAATTCGAATCGCCAGGATGCAATCAATAATTATTCGTTATACGGATATCAAATAAGATGAAGGATGGAATGGAAACGCGAGATTTTATACCAAGCTCGCAGGAAGAAGAGTCGAAAGACCAGGGTCGAAACAAGACTTTGTCTATGAATAAATATACCGTTTCAACTTTTATCATACATTACACGAAAGATAAAACTGTGCAAATCATTGCGATTGCGCAGTTTCCTGATTGACAAATCTTACGGAGACATTTTATGATGCGCTTAATCTTAATAAAACAAGCTTCGGTATCTTTAGATTTTAGGATACAAATTTACAAAAAAGGGGACACAAATTTTGCAAAAAAAAGAAGAGACTTTACCATTTACGTTAATGGATTATCTGAGTATTTAATTTGTTTTCTTCACGATTCTCATTTTTGCGAATATTGTGAGATTAGAAAAAATCATCTCGAATATAGCGTACTCGCAATACAAAATCAATGCAATACAGGATTCGCCTTACAAGACGAGGGATCCAAAAATTGGCAATAGATGATCGTCCTTTATGCCATTCAATAAAATATAGATAGTTCTTTGAATGTTCATCGTACGCAAATTTATCGAATTATGGAGAAAAGGAACCATAATTTTGTCACATTTACATAGTTGCGGGCACACAATGAGCTTAACACGTTCGCGAGTAAAAGACACAGTAAAGATTAATTTTTCGTGGCGCATATTATTATTAGGCAGACAGAATTTTAACGTACCAATCGCGATGAATTCGAATTCGAATTTCCGATATTGATATTTATTCATTATTATCGATAGGACATTATTCGTTATAGATTGCGAAAAATAGGACCTTTTATCTAGTTCTAATAAAATTCCAAAAAAGAATCTTCGTGATTACATAATGCGCGAATCTTAAATATAATAATTATCGTGATTAGATAATTGTGATTAGGTGACTAACGTATATATAGAAAGAACGCGTAAGCTAAAAATCTCATTATATTTTTCAAAGAATGTTGAACAGATAAACGGTTTATAAACGAGGATATATATGTATATGTATATACATTACACACATATACACACATACACATTATATTTGTATTTTCTCTTGATAAGGGACTAATATATTGAATGTTAAAAAAAATTAAGAGATATATAAATATTTTAAATGCTCATAAGTGATAATTATAGATGATGGCTTAAAAGAAGTATCGTATAATTTCGTCTTCGCAATTTGCCTT
Organism: Camponotus floridanus; assembly: GCF_003227725.1. Taxonomy (NCBI): domain Eukaryota; kingdom Metazoa; phylum Arthropoda; class Insecta; order Hymenoptera; family Formicidae; genus Camponotus; species Camponotus floridanus. The sequence goes on along the minus strand of NW_020229327.1, from coordinate 257,023 downwards.
ATCTTGCCTAAGATTCTCGGGATGCGCTTGATTTTCCTGGAGAAAAGAGAGCAAATAATATATCTCGATCATTTTTTAGTCTTTTATGAGAAGAACTCGTGGAGAATCGTATGTAAGAGTATTTTTTCTTGCGCGTATAAGCTTTCTGATTACAATCAAATATTATTTATAGTGTGACAAAAATCAAAAGGAATGCAGAGAAATAATATAAACGAGTGACGATCGCGATGAGATTTTCCGCGCTGGTACAATCATTATCAGATTCTATATTCTTGCTTGCGAAATTTAATTGATTAAGATTATAAGGGAAAGGATTTTGGAATATTGTGTTTTTATAGCTTAGAAAAAGAGAGGGAAAGAGAGAAAGAGAGTTGTGAAGTATCTATAATCAAAATAAAATCACACAAAACCACAGTGAAAACAACACAATCACGAAGCGAAAGTAAGCTTCCGCTTCCTAAATGACGCTTACGGACGCTCACACTGATCAAAGACCACATGTAAGAGGAAAGTATTTACCGCGCACGATTCGCGCATCATAATGTGTAAGAATCACAAACATGTTTACCTGCTTAGGAATATATTTCATGAATCTATATGAAAAAAAGAATATAAGAAAAGCCTATATTTAAGATAAGAGAAATTATTAAAAGAGTCTATATATAAAGTTGATATATTAAATGAAAGAGAGATACACCCTCTCTCTCTCCCATCCTTTTTGTCTCCCCCCTGTGAAAAAAGCGGAATATACATATTATCCGCGAATAAAAAAAGTAAAACGCGCGCAGATAATGAGACAAGAGGATACATATAAGAGAGATCTGTATTTAAAAATAATACATATATATACATATATTCATACATATTTATATGCAGTGTTTGCTGTAGATAATTTCAAAATTATCTAGATAAAGATAAAGATAAAAATCCGTAAATTTATCTTAGATGAGATAAAGATGATTTTGCTTTTACTTAATCTGGATGAAAGATGAGATAATTATTGCGACAATCTAGATAATTTTCTAGATATTTTTGTTTATTTTAGAAGACTATAAATATTTGTAAAAAATGTGACGCAGATTATAAATGGGATATTAAAATCATAAACACATATTCTTTCTCTTTTCCTAAAGAATATTTAATATTATAAAGAAATAATAGCAGAAAGGTATATAAATGATATGATAAATATTTATTTATTAATTTATATTTATATTTATAATATATTTATAATATATTAATAATAATTAATAATAATATAAAAGATATATTTTAGATATTTTAGATAGATTTTTAGAAGCTTGCTTGGAAAACTATTTTGCATAATAAAAACGTCATCTTAGACACTTTTTAGATTAAATGACATATTTTTCATCTAAGATAAAGATAAAGATACTTTGTATTTCTTCATTTAGTTAAAGATAAAGATGATCCATTTTTTATCTAGATGATTATCTAGATAATTTTATCTAGATACCAGCAAACACTGTTATTTGTAAATTTGTGTGGCGCGCGTACGCAATCACGCACATACACACACGTCGTTCCGTGAAATGTTTGTAAGACACACGTTGTATGCCTCGTCGAGTGACAAGACACATTTTACGTTTAAAGTTATTATTATACTGATATATGTACATATGTGTGTGCGATACTCACGATATATTCTTTGTACACATGTGTGTATACATGTTTAAATAGAGCATAGGTACAAGAGAAAGAGAGAAAGTGAAGTCGTGAATTTATGCATGTCTTGTATCGTATAAAATACCATTACCGTCATTTTTAAAATTTCGCGCTCGTTTCAAGTTCCTGTGCCGATCTTTTCAATGTTGGCTCGCACATTTAATATAAGAGTTCGATAAATAATTACGTGGTTGTGAGCTTTACGGTTTAACTTACCGTTATACTATCGTTATAGTGACATTAAAATTATCTTTGTTGATTTAGATGTCAAAGTAATTCGAGCGCGTGGATGCGACTGAATATGACTGTACGCAGTACGTATATATATATACATATACATGCGGACAGTTCTCATAATTAAATATTTTATACATGAGAGGACTACGACTTCTCTTTTTCTTTTCGCTTTCGTAATGTCATGTCTCGCTAGGCAAACGTATAATTTATCTTTGCTCTACAGCAAAAATAAGTTGCGGATAAACTTGATACGATACTTTCCTTATAATATTTTACCTTCATAAATCGTATGATACACAAAGGTTGAAAGAATTTTAACAAAATATAATGCGATTAGAGAGTTAGCGATAAAAGAAATTTACAAATATAGATTAATGCGAAACAATAGCAATGTAATAAATCTGTTAAAGCTTTTTAAACGTTACATTTGACAATGTTACATTTTTTTTGACGATTTCGCAAAAATAATTACAAAAATGATAAAATTAGTGTCAGTCTGAAAAAATATTCCAAGTGCCAATTTTGACACGTGAAAGAGAGAGAGAGAGAGAGAGAGAGAGAGTGTGTGTGTGTGTGTGTGTGTGTGTGTGTGTGTGTGTGTGTGTGCGTGCGTGCGTGCGTGCGTGCGTGCGTGCGTGCGTGCGTGCGTGCGTGCGTGCGTGCGTGTGTGTGTGTGTGTGTGTGTGTGTGTGTGTGTGTGGTGTGTGTGTGTGTGTGTGAGAGAGAGAAGAAAGTTTTCTTATGGATGCAATATTAATGTTCGTAAATATGAATATAAATATATTATTGACGATCATTTGCAAACGTTAAGTGAACTTTACACGCGGAACGATCATTGGAGATCATAATATAATCCATTTGATGAGTATGCAATATTACTTCTGCTCTACGTATGAGTGTGTATGTGTGTGTATGTGTAGTTTCACACTGACTTAATGTTTTTCGATGCGCGCACATGTAGCATCAATCTCTGTCTTGACTTAACGTTACGTTTCCGGCAAATTTAGATTTAACGAAGTGTCTCGAATCGCGAATGAAAGTTGCAGAAGTGCGGAAGTATCGTTTTCGAATTCTTTTTAATCCCCTTTCCACGCGCGTGCGAGAGAGTACATTTGCGATGGAAGGAATGGAAGTTGTGCGGGAGAAATGAGAGACCAAATCGACAAAATTTCACAAAAATGGAAGACGCGGATTGTCGCGGGTATCGAGAGTACGTACGCGAATGTGTATGCGTGTGCATCGTGCGTGCAAGAGTCATTATGCTATGTAAATGACGATCTCGCGTTATTCCAACATCCGGCGGAGCTTCCATATTTATTCTGTGATAGAGAGATGCATGCATTTACAAGGAACATTATATATATATATATATATATATATATATATATATATATATTGTTACTTGGTGTTTGCTGGGTATATATATACATATATTTCTTAATAAATGTGAAAAATTTTAAGAGAAATTTTGTCGATTTGATTTTTTGTTGAAAATAAAGAAGGATTTTTCATATAAACATTAAAAAGTTCTAATAAAAAATTGAATAGGGGTTTGCTAGTTTCGTCCCCTTATAACAATACGAGAGACTGGAAAAAATGTTAATAAACGTTTTTATCAGTAGAAAATATCCACCTAATTCCATTTCTTTAACTTGTTTCAAATTTGCAAAAAAAAAAATAAAAACCTAATTTTTACCCCATTTTTGGAAGAGTGTAACTCTACAGGGAGGGATGTAGGAGTATATGTTTATATGAAAAACCCCCCTTAATTTCCGACAAAGAATCATCTCTTAAAATTTTTCGTACTTGTAAAGAAACACCCTGTATATCTATATGTATGTATGCATGTATGTATATAACAGGTTGTGAATGGTGCGCGCGTACCTATCGATGCTATACGATGCTATGATGTTGTTCTTAAATTTATTTCGTGCAATAAAAAAAGAAATTTACGATTACAAACGAAGCAAAGACGCCTGTTCCTCCTTATTTCTCGCTTGTAAAAATTCCTTTCGCGACAACAGCATTTGTCGCATCGGAATACGATCGTTCCTCGACGCTTTTCTGCAAGTAATTTATCATAGGGTTTCACCGACAAAAGAGAACAAAAGTGAGTGAAAGCGATTAGAGATATATTCATGCGCGTTTCTTCGCGTTTGAGCTCCAGAGAAAGCGACAGCCCCCTCCTCTTCAATTTCCACCTACGATATATATCGAGCCAATGTTCGCGCGCGTTGAAAGATTCCGAAAAAATTCGCGCGTTATAAAATGATAGACTTCTCTGTTTTTCCATCCCGACGACTGTGCAACGTGAAGTGAGTGACAAGAGCAAAATCGCTTTGACCTTGTCCGGTTTTGTGTGCGTTCAATAGCTCTCGTTTTCCGTACGTTCCATCGATTCGAGATGACCATCTATTCCCGACGACCTACTTGATCTCTGATCAGTCTCAATCGGTCTATTTGGTTCGCCGTGACAGCTGCGAAAAATTGATGTTGAATATTTTTTACTCCCGACTGCTGCCAACCTACGATTATTTATTCACCATCTCTAGCTTGTCAAAGGAGCTGGATTCGTCGTTAAGAAACAGCACGAATTTCTTCGTTTGGATTATTATTTTAATGAGAAACTCGTAGAAGACAACTCTAAGAGCAATTTACCTCCCTTTTTTCCCAAGGTAAAATTCAACAGATATAATTAAGGATGTTTTATATGTACAATCCCAACAAAAAGTAGCTGAAAATCAATATTGACGAATATATCCACTTTTAATGTATTTTGAGTAAGAAATTGTGTGTAATGTAATTGTATTTTTTAATATTTATTGCGTTTTTACTGAAATATTTCGAATTTTGTTAATCAAAATGATTAACTTTTGGCAGAGAATTTCGCCTTGTGACAGATACATGGCTAACTTCATTGAATTACATTTAATATCTTTTTAACCAGTTTGTACTTGTATAATATTATTTGACCAAATATTTCATCTATCTAAACTTTTAAACAAATTCTGAATATTATTTCCATGCGTTTTTGTCATTTGGCGTTTTTGTCATTAAATCGTGGTTATACGTTTCTCATAAGAACACATGTTAATTCCCCTAACAGCACATGTAGATACTGAGAATGTTGAAGAATATCGCAAAAGTACAATGCATGTATTCTCAGAACAATCGAGATACATAATTGATATATTAAGTATAATATATTAAGTATATACTAAGATTGCTCTAATGTCCGTCTATTTTGGTTAATAGTATAAATAAATACTGAGAATATCTTGTAGTATAATTCATACATGTAATATAAATACTTTTGATAAATGCTGTAAACGCACACACTATTGCTCATTTTAATTTCAAATAATTTTTTTAATATTCTGAATCCCAACCAGGAATCCAGAACAACTAAATTACTAAACAAATTTTAAATTAATTTAATTTATTATAAATTAAACTGACTAAAAAGAAAAAAGAAGAAACTTTGGAACTCATGTTAGTACCAGTCTTTTATTTCCATTTCATCAAAAATTAAGTACGAGTTTGGTAGCGCGCGTAGCGGCGAAATGAGGAAACACAATATTATAAAATGCAATATTATAAAATATCCTGAAACTATACGAGAAAGAATATACTAATACGAGATATTCAAAGTATATTCTGAGAATATATGAAAAATAATATACAACAAGAGATGTTATGGGATTATTCTCAGTATATTACATCTGTAACGTATATTTACAGTATGAGTATAGAACATTCGAATGATATCATGTGCTATTAGGGTCGGTGCAAATTAAAATCCTTATAACTTGTGAACGCTTTAGTGAATCGATTTAAAAATTGTACTGACGATTCTAAATATATGTAAAGACATTCTGTACAATTTTCATTAAATTGTCAATATTTTGAAAATAGGTACAAAACATCCTTAAAATAATTCGTTAACTTTGAAGGCACTTTACAACGTTATTCGCTTCACTTAAAACACGCTAATAGAAAGAAAAAAAAAGAGAAAAAGAGAGAGAGAGAGGGAGAGACGGTTTCGAAGCCGCGTGCGCCTTCGATCGTCGCTCAATATCCTAATTCGACAAACGGGAAACGAGGACGCGAGAACCACGTCATCTCGGAGCATTCCGAATTCCGACCTCCGTCGTCGCCCGTCATCTGTCACCACACGCGTCGCGCGCAGCGACGTCGAATCAGCTGTTACCGCCACCGCCGCCGCTGCGGCAACAACAACGCAGCGAGCCAACGGTGGTGGTGACGACGGTGGCGAAGGTTAATCGCAAGAGCGTTCCTCGAGAAGCTAGCTCGATCGCGACGGTGGTTTAGTGCTCGTCGCGTCGATTAAGGGAGGAGACGGAACGTCGTCGCGGCCATGCTTGTGAGTCTAGAGGGAGCGTGCCTTCGTTGCTGCCTTCATTAATAGAATCTCGCGTGCTTCGTTAGTCGTTCGTCGGTCATGGACGATGTGGCGTACAGCCCGGGCGGGCTGGCGAGATTGTCGACGTTGTTGGGCGCTCCGGAAGCCGCGCTGCGGCTTCTCGTCTCCATTTTACTGGGTAAGTATTCAACGCTCGATATCAAAATGCCTCCTCGCGAGAGAAGATCCCGTTCCTCCCCCTCTCTCCCCTTTCCTTCTTCTCTTTCCTTTCTTTTGCACGCTATATCCGGGGGTAAATCGATCCGCGTTCATTCATAATGTTCCACACGGCTCGATTACCGGCGTGCTTCCTTCTTCCTCTCCTACCTCGTTTCCTTCTAGGGATTCCCTCGGAGGGGGAGCAGATCACCCTCTGCGCGACGTTACGTACGTTGCACATACATAACTAAAATAATAATCCATAATGCGGTGTAATTGCACTTGCGACTTTATACTCACGTTTTAATCTTTAATGTCGTTTTTCGCCTCGATATGCGCGTTATTGACATGTACGTACATACGCGGACCTTGAGCGACGCCAGGAAACGTGCGTCTCGTGCCGAACGTTTATGCGTGCGTCGTGTGTGCATGCACGAAATACTCGTAATCCTTCAATCACTTCCCAGGCAGCATAAAAAGGCCAAAAGATGTCTAAAGGATTTAATTGTAAGACGTCTTTAAGTCGTCTTTTCGATGTCTTTTGAGCATGTTCTGTCGTGTGCTATCTGGGTTATTCCGCTTACGCGCTTATATAGAATCGACAGCTGCAAATTTTTGATCAATGATAAGCATGTAATTAATAGCACATGTAGATACTGAGAATGTTCGAAAAATATCGCAAAAGTACAATGCATATATTCTCAGAACATTCGAAATACTATGATATATTAAGAATGCTCTAATGTCCGCCTATTTTGGTTAATAGTAAATACTGAGAATATCTTGTAGTATAATTCATTATATGTAATATAAATACTTTTGATAAATGCCGTAAACGCACACACTATTTCTCATTTTAATTTCAAATGATCTTTTTAATATTTTGAATCCCAACCAGGAATCCAGAACAACTAAACTACTAAACAAATTTTAAATTAAGTCAATTTATTATAAATTAAACTGACTAAAAAGAAAAAAGAAGAAACTTTGGAACTCATGTTAATTCCAGTCCTTTATGTTCACTTTACCAAAAATTAAGTACGAGTTTGGTAGCGCGCGTAGCGGCAAAATGAGGAAACACATGCAATAGTATAGAATATCCTGAAAATATACGAGAAAGAATATACTAATACGAGATATTCAAAGTATATTCTGAAAATATATGAAAAATAATATACAACAAGAGATGTTATGGGATTATTCTCAGTATATTATATCTGTAACGTATATTTACAGTATGAATATAGAATATTCGAATGATATCATGTGCCGTTAAGGTACATTGTACACATTATATTCATTTACTTTTAGTAAAATTGCAAATAAAATAGGTAGATGAATATGAGAGCAAAAACACGCGTGCGTGAGAGAGGCGTACCTGTGTTTATTTACAAACGCGTTACGTAAATAGCTTGCGATTATTCATTGTCAACGAGCAGGTGCAAAATATTTCCATTTCGCGAACTGATAAAGCTTAATAGATTCTTTTTGTTCTCCTTTAATAGAATATCATTCGAGTAATATAAGAATGCTTTATTTGAATAATATAAGAATGATTTGTTTGTAAACAAATTACTATTAAAATGACAATTTTTTTTGTTACTGTTAAATGACAAATTAGATTTTTTTAATATGCAGGATTTCGAAATATATTTATATACACGAAAATTATTTCTCGTTTTTTCCACCCTGTCAATATTTTATCTGATAAGAATTGAGAAATCTAATATCTCTTGTAATACACGATTAGAAATCAATAGAAAACGATACGCATTTTCCATTCGTGTCGTCAACTTCTTCGATAATGATCTAATTGTGACTTAATCTCTCTCTTTCGATATGTCGAAGTTATGTCTTTCTACACAGAAAAAAATAAGTGTCAAATCAAAACTTATATACTTAAACTAATGCATTCATTGTTTCGTATATACGCAATAATTTATAATCTTCTTAGAAAAATTTAATAATTTCAAATTTCAATAATATTATAGTCTTATTTTAATAATGTAATTGTCACCTTAAGAATATATAATTATTTAATTCTACTTTAAGAAAATTATAATCTTTGATTTAAAAATGTTATTTTCTATCTAACATTGTTTCTTTTCCATTCAAGAAAATTAAATCTTAAATTATAAAAATATATTTTTCTTGATTGAATTGTACAAAATAGCTTCATTCAAGTAAGCAATTATTCAAGCAAGTATATTTTTCTTTAATTAAGGCAATATAATCTCATTTCAAGTTTTCCATGTTAAAACTAAATATATTTTCAAAACAAGAATGCCTTTTTTTCATCATAATTTTATTTTTTGTTCCCATATAATAAAATAGACATTTCATATGTATTTATATGCACGTAAAAAATATCAAACTTTTTATACGACTTCAGTTCAATTTATTACTTTAGCATTTGATATAGGCGAAAATGTGAGAATATGTAAGGAAAAAATACATGAGAAATTATCAAAGTAATCATCATTGAACAATCATCATGTAATTAGAAGAAATAAAAATAAAGATAAATTTTCACGTAATAATGTGAGGATAAAAAAAATTGACCATGAAACTTTATGTGACTTCAGGATTTCCCGTTGCGCTCCTTCACAGATACACGCTCTATGGCAAGGATCCTATTCATCAGCACTTATTTTTCATAGCGTGCGGTCTCTCAATTGGTTACTGGAATTACGGTAATTCGCTTCAACGATATCTCAATTTGCGGAGAATAAAAAAATAGCGACGCGTGCACGATTGCCCCTTTTCATACAAAGAAGGACATGCATGTATTCTCTGTTTTCGCAGATTATCACATACTTCATTCATCAACGGCGATATGTGGGACGTATCTGATCTTAATGATCCTCGGCAACACCGGATTGTTCGTCATCATGACGTTCCTCTTCAACATGTTGTATTTACTTTACGGTAAAGCAATGTTAACTTTACGCCAACGTCAAGAGTTTATGTTATAAAGTTGAAAAGAAAATCGGTTTACAAGTACATCTATTTGTGGATACTGTGTTTATTACACTCTCTCGATTTATCTATTGGACTTGGAGATATTAATCTACATAATATCAACATAAAATTAAAACGTACTCGAGGTTTTTTTCGACACTAAGCTATTTCTAAAAACAATAACTGCTTGCTCTATGTGCGTTTCTGTCATATTTTTAGAGCAACCTTGTATTACGATGTTATTTTGATTATTACACTTACAGAAAAGATTTCTAAATTTAATGCTGTTACACTTCAATCTATCATAAAATAGGATTGATATAGCGACAATCATATTTTTTATTAAAAAAGAATATTTTAATCTTAAATGGAAAATTTTTAAATCTAGAATGAAATGATCCTGATACTATCTACAAAAGACGACAGATGCATATCGGTTTCGCGCAGCTACTGACGCTAATATCAAATTATTCTAAGTGCAAGAATATATAGCTTAGATTTCTTTATATTATTCTTGTTTCCAGATTATAAAGACAATTTTATTTAATTCGAGAGAGAAGAATAATAATTATTATTTTAGTTTTAAAATTTCATTTTTATACTATATAAAGATTGTGACCGGATTAAATGTGTCAAGAATATTTTTCGTCTTGTTAGAAGAAATCCTTTCTGAAAGGATAGGGAATGCATCACCAACTTGTAATTCTGTTTGGAAATATGTCGCGTAATAAAAGTATAATATCGCGAAATATTATACTCTTGACTTATGCGAATTGATATTTGTGATTATTTTTTTTTTCACTTATTATATTTCGAGCACCTTATACAGGGTGACCCATTTTAACTTAGGCAGCCAAATAACTCGAAAAATAAGCACACTACGAAAAAATGGTTACAATCAAAATTTCGTCATTTCGAGGGGGACGTACAATGACATTAAAATCAGCCCCCCCACCCCTCCTCCTGGGCGGTGAGGGGGGGCAAGAAAAAATATGTAATTTGCAATTAACAATTCCATATTTTTTCTTAAAAACAACTGTATGTTTTCTTTACACCAATTGATTCCTCTCATTATTTTGTACATAAAAGTATGAAGGTAAGATAATCGAAAAATGAATGGTTTACTAGATATTTTATGGTTTATGTAAAATTAAGAAATTATTTTAAGCCTTATAACTCAAAAAGTACTTAATAAAAAGGTACTTAATTATAGTGTTTTGGAAAGCTCTCGAGATAAGCTACAAGAATATGCAATGAAAAATAGGGGGTTCCATTTAAGATTTCAAACTTGCCCCCCCTCACCGCCCAGGGGGAGGGGTGGGGGGGCTGATTTTAACGTTATTTTACGTCCCCCTCGAAATGACGAAATTTTGATTCTAACCATTTTTTCGTAGTGTGCTTATTTTTCGAGTTATTTGGCTGCCTAAGTTAAAATGGGTCACCCTGTATATTATAAGATATTTGAATAAGAAATGTTTTTAACGCAGGTTATTACACCACGAGCACCCAAGATTATGATATAAAATGGACAATGCCGCAATGCGTACTTACCCTTAGGTTAATAGGACTTGCATTTAATATATGGGATGGTAAAAAACATGACGTACGAACGCTATTTCTTTCAATAATTCTACTATCTCACGGTATTATTCCGCGACGCAATCAATGGAACGAATATTGTAGAAGGAGCTGTCTGATAGCCAGAAACTGGTAGCCTTGAAGGAACAACCGTCGCTGTTAGAAATCGCGGCGTACGCTTATTTCCCAGGTGCTTTCCTCATCGGGCCGCAGTTCAGTATACGACGATACCTGGATTATGTCAATAGTCGATTTAGCGAGCGTGTACGTGTAATGATTATTATTGTCGTATATAAATATCTGTTAAATTGCGAGAAATATGAATCTATCTCGATAAATGTTGCGCTTTGTATTTTATTAGGATCCGGTAACCGGGGCTGTCAAATTGCCAGATTGCGTATCGGCTGGATTGTTGCGGGCCTTCGTTGGATTTATATACGTGGCGATATTTCAGATCGGAACGCTCTACGTTTCCGATCAATATCTCCTCGAACCGTCATTCCAGAAATTAAATTTAATAAAAAAATGCTTGCTCATCGGCGTGTGGGGTCGCATCAATCTCTACAAATATGTCAGCGTCTGGTTAATCACAGAAGGGGTAAATATAATTCACGCTTGCAGTCCTCGTGTTGATCGTCTTCTGTAACACGCATGTACATCTCACTATATCTGATTTCAGGTGTGCATTACTTTTGGTTTGACATACAATGGAAAAGACTCCGAAGGTCACATTAAATGGGACGGTTGCGCGAACGTTAAACTGCGAACGTTCGAAACCGCTACGCAATTCAATCACTATATTCTCTCGTTTAACATAAACACCAATCACTGGTGCGCCGAGTATATCTATAAGAGGTTGAAGTTTTTGGGCTCAAGAATGCGCAGCCAAATAATGACGTTGCTCTTCCTCGCTCTTTGGCACGGTTTTCACTCCGGATACTATAACTGTTTCTTTATGGAATTTCTTATCATGTACTTTGAACGAGACGTAAGTATAATGCGTGATTCAAAAATCAATCCATTACTCGGCTCTTCCGATTTGCCATTCTTTTCTATCCGATCTATCATTTTTTTTCTCTCTCTTTTCCAGATCGGACCAGCATTACAGAACAGCGAAAAGGTGCAAACGCTGCTGAAGACTCGATGGGAAGCACGTATGCTCGCTTGGCTCTTTATGAAGCTTTACACTTTAATTTTCATGGGGTATAGCCTCGTGTCGTTCATACTTCTCTCGTATCCACGATATAATCAAGTCTACGCAAGTGTGTACTATTGCGGACACGTGTTCTTCCTTTCTTATCCGTTACTCGCACCGTACATTAAACGATTGATTGGCCAAAGACATGAGCGTCAACGATCGCACCAAGAATAAGATCACACAATTTCGCTCGCCCCCCCAATTGCGACATTGTCCTTTGTTCTTGTCGCAAATTAATATCTGAGAAGATATATAATTGTGAAAACAAAGGATGGATATACTAGTTATACTGATCTTCAACTTTTAAAAGAGAATGTGATAGCGCATATCCAATGGAAAATGTAGAATATAACATATATATAGAGCACATTATTATCACTCTCGCGTTTCACAATAGTTGAGAATTCTATAATTGCCGCATTTCCGTCACTTGAATATCTCGATGATTAAGTTTCATGAGCGAGAAATTTGTTTTAAATATCCTTAAAATGAAATAACGCTTAAACAAAATGCGATAGTGCTGAAATATTATCCTATATAAGTGGTGATCCTAAGAACGTGAGGATGATACTGCTAAGAACGTTTCCATTTGCAAATTAATGCATTGTTCAGAAAAAAATTCCGCTGGTCGGGAATTTTGAGTCTGTTATTTTAAAATTTTTATGTTAGTACATATTTCTTTTTAAAGTTTCATTAATAATTCTAGATATTTCACAGTATTATTTTTATACAACAGCATGTTCTTGCATCTTTAATCCTGTAATTTTTCTGTACGTAGGATATTCGATCAAGGTTCTGCTCACTTGTACATACATTTCACCGATAATATTGTAATTTTTAAAACGCGTTACGCTCTTATAATAATAAGAACGATATCGTAATTACAGCGGCTAAGTAAGTTAGCCGGATGTCACAATATTCCCGAGAGACTCGAAAGAGAAAGCAATTTATGTATTTAGATATTGCAATAAGAACGTCCACTAAAACAGATTCAGGGAAATTGCATTGCGGAAAATATCTGGGAGATATAATATCGTGATTTTGTAAGTGCGAAAGTTAGCTATGTAACACGTAAAAACAACGTAGGTCAGTATTTTCGGATACGCGTTCCTCTAGTGAGCGATTGAAGTATCTATTTTACTGTAGTGCCGCATTTTATCAATCCAAATACGATTTAATCGCGTTCCGCTATAATTATTCTAGAAATGTAAATATACGCATATAATGATAATAGATTAAAATTGATTCTAGTCGGGGAGATATGTATGGACATACCTTCTTGCAGTATTTCGTTAGATCAGTATAAAGTAACGATTCAGAAGCGATTTTCGATCTAATATATACATTCGCAATTATTTTTTTAGATAAAAATCTAAACAACGATCTACCTATTTATCCCTGTTGCGGTTCCCATTACGCACATATAGCCTTTGAAATTTAGAAATATAGTTGCTACTAATCCAATATTTATATACGTATATAAATATTGAATTAGTACATATATATATATATATATATATATATATATATATATAGCCTTGCCGAAATTTAGAAATATAGTTATTACTAATCCAATATTTATATACATATATATGTGCACACACATATATATATGAAAAATAAAAAAAGAGTGCCCGGATACTAATACTTCTTGCAATCGCTCGATCTTTTATCGTTCCTATTTACGAATGATCGAATTATAGATCGACAAATAATTCATAGTATATATTTCACCTATGATCTTAATTTATCAAAGATATTTCTGACATAGTCGCGCGTACAGGTTTACACAGAGTTTTAGATACTTGAATATAAAGGAATATACATATATACAGGGTGTCCCAATACTCATAATCAATCTTTTAAAGACAGATTCCTGGGATCATCTGAAGACGATTTTTCCTCAACGAAAATGTCGAGGCATTAATAATTTTCGAATTATAAGTGATTGGAAATAAGGGGTTTTTCGTAAAGCTAAACTTTGTAGAAATAAAATATTAGCAAAACCACATTCTTCAATTAATTTTAAATAGAGTTTATTTTAATTGAGTTTTAATTTAAGGCTTAATTGCAAAGATATATGATGACAAAAATTGGGAACATGCAAAAAATGATGGCCTTCATCGACATTTTCGCTGAGGAAAAATCGTCTCCAAATGATCCCAGGAATCTGTCTTTGAAAGATTGATTATGAGTTTTAGGACACCCTGTATATATATATATATATATATATATATATATATATATATATATATATATATAAATAGCGGACATAGCAGTCAGGAATTGTATACACGTTTGCCGATAGCGTTGATTAGAATTGTAACTAATAGAGAACGATCTAAAACTGACGTTCGTAGTGTAAGATCTTCATCTAGTTAATAAGCGCGAATGCATGAATTTTGACAGTATTATAAGAATTCTGAATTTCTTCTGGATCACATATATATTTCGTACTTAACGCTAATATGAAATTCTACTTGGACAATTGCACTCTGTTGCATATATTTGCAAGTATTTTATCTGACTTCTTAATCTTACGTATTTTTTTTCAAATATCTTTAAGAGAAGCGTTATAATAAATTGTTGCAAATTTTGTCATAAATAATGATTGCGAGTGGGATACAGATTTTTGAGACTTGAAACACGTTCAAGATTAAAAAAAAAAAAGAAAGTAGTTAGAGGCATAGGAGTTCTGCGAGTGCGAGCTAGATCTATGAATAATTTCGACTTTGTATCTAATGAGAGACGCTAGAATGAGAAGCTGTGCGGATTGTGAGAATTTGCGAAACAAAGGATAAAGTTAGTGAAGAGAGAAAGGCGATATACACGAGGTGATTACATGTAATAATACTGAAAGTTGATATAAAAAGTGTATATTTACGATTATTTTCTTAAAAGATACGAAAGAAACATCGACGTCTCGCATATAAAATGATTTGTTTCACATTTCTCTTTTTAAGATATCTTTTTAAGACGGACACGAGCGTACTTGATACTCGGCCAGTTATTCGGGGATCACGCACACGTACATACATCTACGTGTGCGCGCGAGTAGACTTGGCAATACGAAGCGTCCGCCTCTTAAGCATCCTTTAAACACCATGCGGTCTATCTTACGAGATACAGAATTACAGATATATATACAACCCTCCTACAGTTATTAAGATCCAAGTGTCCGGGTGTCCGGATTCACGTCCGCGTCCATTATGAGAAAGAAAGTGATCGAGAATAGTCTCCGAGAGATAGAGAAACCGTCTCCCGACTGAAGGTGGCCGAGTTTCGAGGACGGCGTGACACACGATTCTCGATTTATTTAACGACCAATTTAATACGGTCCGCTGGGACCCGGATGTGGTGCTCCATAACTATCGATGGGTTGTCCCGGTTGTTGCCCCGGTGGACCGTATTCGCCGCCCTGTGATTCCTTCTGTAATGCGTGAAAATAAATATATATGAAGGAGATGAAAAAAAAGAGGGAGAAACGACACATGTGCGTAAAATATTTTTATATGCTAGTAGTTCATCGCGCGATCGTGACCTTTTCCGCGATTGCAGTTTGATAGAATTCGATAGACAATGAGCCGGTTCTTTTTAGCTGCACTGCTGCACTAGTGCAATTAGTTAGAGTGAAAGAAAGTACGTTTGTCTCTTTCCAACTTATTGCACTAGTGCAGCTAAAGAGAACAGACCCAATCTCTCGCGCAATTTAAATCACGTCGGTACATATATATTCTGATGCTGAAAGCCCGAGGCAATTTAAGCCAGAGAGATTTCAGTAGCTATAATTGATTGATACTGTAAAAGGATTCTCCTCGATCGATGCTTGATTAATGCGCGTAATAATAAATATATATAATTAGATATTTCCTTCGCAACAAAGAACTGCAACTGATGCGCGGTGTAATTAATAGTTGCATCTGTCTTGACTAAGGCTTTATTCTGGAAATTTCAACAGCTCGCTTATGCCAATAGTATCATTATATTAATCGAGGAGAGAAACTTTCTACAATTATTCAAGTCGTCAACATGTCAATTATCTTGACAATTTTTTACGCGAAAAAAAATGATCGGTCCAACTAAGCGAGGCCGTAAACTCGCTGAGATAAATGACGGGCGGATGTCATTGATATTGACGACATGTCTGATATTCGCATCTATAACTCCTACGCAAAAAAAAAAAGAAATGTTGCCTCGTTCGCTTTATCATCCAAAATGAGCAATTTACATTCCGCAAGCGAGGCGCCACACTTTCCTCTTTCGTCATTGGGACATTCGAGGAGATGCTTAACCAAGGTTCTCGATAGACCGCTTTCTGGTAGCGGTTGTTACATCGTGTTTTAAAACGACTGAGAAATTGCACAATATCTATATTGCGTTTTAATTCCCCTCACAAGAAGGAACATTCTCAGTCTACGTGCGTCCCAACTTGATTGTATAAAAGTGGGAACCGAGAGTCGCAAAAAAAAAGAGAAAAGAAAAGAAGATTACCTGAGTTTTGTATCGGATGAAGTAGACTTCGGGCTTGCTAGGCTGCGTCGGCGCCTGCGTCGGAAGTACAACGTCGGGCGCCTCTTCCGGTTTCTTGACGAGCACGTAGATCAACGTCTTCTCCTCATCCGGCTGCGGCAGCGGTGGCAACTGCGGCGCGGTCGGCGTAGGCGGCGTCGGCGCCTTGATAAAGACTATCTTGTAGTGTTTCTGCGGCGGCTGCGGCTGCGGCACGTGCTTGGGCGCCTTGTACTCGGGTGCTTCCGGTGGCGGTACGTGGACGTACACGTGCTTGTGGACCACCGGATTCTGTTGCGGCGGTCCATAACGGTCCGCGGGTGGCCCGTAGCTACCGGAGGGACCACCCCCACCGGAGGGTGGGAAGTACGAGCTCACCGGCGGCTCCGGCGCCGGTTTCGCGATCACCAACGCGATCGATGAACAGGCGATCACGAAAATCGTGCTCTAAAACGAGAGAATAATATCGTTGACTAAGTTTCCACCGAGAGTTCGAATTGGGTCAGAGTTGGGTCAGAATAGGGTTTATTGGTGTTTCTATCATAAAAAGTTCACCCCAACTTGACTGACCTGACTCTGACCCAACTCTGACCCGATTCGAACTCCCGGTGGAAACTTAGTCAATAATTATGCACTGAGAAAATCTTTGCATTAGAATTCTGGTGGATTCAACCAGTATGTCTGTTGGAAAATGGACGAACCAGAATTCTTGTAGGAATTACCAGATGAATCTGATTAATTTCTTCCTGTTAAATTTACCAAATTTTCTGATTAATAATAGAGCCAGCACCAATTCGTCTAAAATTTTTTCCATCTAATCTCAAAAGAAAGTCGGGAGCGTCCCGTTTGACCACAGCCAATTATATCGACCTGTGCCTATGGTAACCAGCAACGATTAACCAATCAGAGAGTCCTATTTTGAATTGGCCAATTGGCGACGTGGTCAATCGAATCCCATCCCAAAAGTCTGTTTAATATTCTGAATTCTAACAAGATTATTGAATAAATTTAATTCAAATTACTAAATAAATTATTTTAAATTCAATTCGTTAGAAATTAAACTGATAAACAGTATACAAGAAGAGGATGCAGCTCAAATACACACAATCAGAACGCTAGCGATCCTCTTTCTGGCTACTGCTCGTAAGAGAAAAAAATATATTTTGGATTTAATGTTAATACTAGTTCTTTATATACATTTCATGGCAAATATTGAATACGAATTAAGTTAAGAGTGGCTCACCGCCAGCGGCAAACAAAGAAATTAATGTAACAAGAAATTTTATAGATCCATCCAAAAAATACTAACCAAATCCTTATAGTAAAATCTATTAAACGTTCTAGTTATGAAAAAATCGAGTCTTATTATAATAACTAGAAATTCTTATTTGATTTAACCAAAATGCCTTCAATCGTATACGTCTTGGTGCAATCAAACGATTTTTCTCAGTGCAGCACTTGGGTCAAATTAGCGTGTAATTAACAATTGTTAATTTTATAATTAATTATACACCGTGTGCGAAAGTTATAGCGAGGCATATAATATATTGATTAATATGATGAATTATTAATAAATTGTTAATTATACGTTCATTTAACACGAATGGCGTGTAAATAGGAATATATACATATTCGTGTGTGTAAATGACATCGTCCGTGAATGGGTGAAATATGCGCGCTAAGTCGCATCGCTTGTTAAGGAGCTAATTTGCAATGGAAATTTCTTGATTCGCGCGATTCCGTTATCAACGATTCTTCCGCGATCGATTGTCGCGTCGTGACTTTTGACTCGCAGTCACGTAATCGTACAATGTACAATTTCCTCCCCGATAAAGACGACTAATGCGCTCTTGCAACACGAGGAAACTCGTTAGCGGGCTTTTCAACGTCGATTCCTTCAACTGTCAGTCGACCGGTCGCGACCTCGCGAGTTCTCGCAACTCGCGATATTTCTCTTCGCACCGCGAGACGTGAGAAAGTGCATTGATCTAGAATAGCATTTTCCGTTCCCACATTTCCCGAACAGGGAGCGAGGGCGAGAGAGAGGGGGGGGCACCATGTCGCAGCGTTAGCGCGGAAGGAGGACGATACGCTGTCAATGTACCTGTGGGCGATACCTCACTTCGCTCGAGCGAAGCTTCCTACTCATTTAACGACCCGCGATCGTTTAATCATGATGCTTCGAGAGCGCGGCGGTGTCGGGAGACTTTGAGAGCAGGAGCTCTGCTTTCGCTATTTTCCTTGGCGCTGTAATTATCAAGACCGTGTCGGCGAATGAGAGGGCGGGGGGGCACAGGAGGATCCCCCTTTTACTTTTACACCGCGGTTGCGAGTCGCTTCGAGTCCACGGGATTCATACGCGATGCGCGGGGGCACGTTTGAGAGATTTTTTTTTCCCAGTCTCTCTTTCTCTCTCCCTCTCTTTTTTCACGGCGGGAAAAACGTGCCGGGTCACTTTCCATCGTCTGAAGGAAAAAAAGAAGAGGCAGATGCTCGGTCACTGGAACCCATGATGATGTAAACGCGCAGACTCGCGAGCCGAGAGCAAGATCTGTATTACTCGAATAGAAAGCGAATGTCTTTCGACAAATATTTTTCATCAATTTGTTAATCGTATGCTTTTTTTTTTGATCGACGCAGCAAGAAAAGTGAACGAACGATTTGAGAAGAAGGACAGGAGAGACGGGCGATCGGAATGTCTCGATGATCGCGCGATTTCGCAAGGACGAAAGTTACTCTCATTATAATGCACCTGGTCACTTGATCGCTCGTTACTCGGTAAAAGGATTGCGCCAATCGACGTTTAAACTTAACAACCGGTTTTGAGTGTCCCTTGAAAGAGGAGAAGAGAAGAAGAGGCAGCAGGTGCCTTGCTTAAGCTTCGGATTTATAGCGCCTCGAGTGTAAATAATGCAAAAATTCAATTCGATAAAGTTACACTTGTCCTCGCAAATAATATATTACATAGCCGTAATAAAATGCCTGTTTAAGCACGCGATCGACGAATAATCATAAATAAAAAATGCGCACACCTTGTGCGTAAGATAGCGTAACGTCTTATATTTTATTGCTCGCATCAATCACCCTCGTGCGCTATAATAATTCAATTGAAACGCTATAATAATTCAATTGAAACGCTTTCATTTAAACCCTCGTTTAACATTTTTCGAAATGGCACGATAAAAAAAAAAAAAGAAAGAGATAAGCGCCAAAAATATCCTCAATTCGGCGTCTCTGGAGCTCGAGGACTTTCCTGAAGCGAAGCATAAATCGAATAATAATGAAGGTTTATTTTCGACACGCGTTTACTTACTGCGACGGTCCGCATTTCTCCTACGTGTGTATCGGATTCAGGTGGTACTCCCGAAATGTAAGGCACGTAGAAAAAGAGGAACGTGTCGAGCGGGCGGCGTTTCACTTGCGAGCTTTCACGCGTGTGGCGTGCGGTCGAGGCTCTTCCGAACTTTTATAGAGGCCATCGAGGGGATACGTACCTACCTACCTACGGAAAAGGAAGGCACAGGAAGGTGGACGATGGGTAACGTCATCATCGTCGTCTTCTTCTTCGTCATCGTCATCGTCGTTACGCGTCCCTCTCCTCGGGGGGGGGTTTCTTCTTTCGCGTCGTCGTCCATCGCTTCCGTTTTCAACGGAATTCGACCTACCGGTCGAGAATCCCAGAGGTGCGACACGGCATGGCACGGAGAAAATGAAAGTACTCAAGATGAAGATTCATCGTCCCGCGGAACAATTTACCGCCTAGCCGACGTCGCTTGACCGATATTTTTCTTCCGCATATCATCGAGATGAAAGTCGATTTTCTTGCAACGATTATATCGATGACAATGCGAACCCCCTGACAGGGGTGTTTTGCGGAAATCTAGATTTTTATCAAGATTATTAATTATTGTAATGTAGATGATAAAATTGAAGCTTCCTCGGGAACCCCCTGATTTTTTTCTATTCACTTCTTCGCGCGCGAGAAAAAAAGTATAAAGTCAATTATAGTGAAAATTTAATTTATTTAATAATAATTTAATATATTTAATTTATTAAATTAAATTTAATATTTAATTTATTAAATTTAAATTCGTCCGTTATTTGCGTTAATTTATTTCGACTTTTTTGACTCTTTTATTATTATTTATTTTGTTTTGCGTCTTTCCGTTTATTATTACTAATGACTGTTAATTTTATTTCATTTTATTTGTATGTCTTTACTGTTATTTCGCGATTTGACATTGAAAAGGATCCGAATTGGATCGAAACGCAGCGTTTGTCACCGAAATTAAATAAACGTTTTATTGATTTATTACATTAAAATTAATAATATATAATAATAATTAATAATAATAATATATAATATATAATAAATATTAATAATAATAATTAATAATTAAAATTTATAACCGTTTTTTCGCATCTTTTCATCATTGCGCTGGTCCTTTAAGCCTTCTATTGAATTTCTGATTTATTAAATTTAGTGAAAATCGAGAAATAAAAAGAACAAGTAAAATTTACGACGAATCGTCTCTCTCGTTCTTTAATTTCGCGTGTTAGAGGCCATTATGTCGGCTTTTATCGTTCACGTGGAAAGTCATGTCAAGTAATTAGGATTCCGCGAGATTGAGAAGAATTTAAAGCGAGATGGAGATTCTCGCGAGCGATAAAAATAGTATCATCTGGAGGTGATGCTGGAATACTTTTCACTTTCTTCGTACCGACGTATGCGGTTACCGCATACGTACGCATTACGTAAAATGCGTGGAAAGATATTTCTGGACGGCTCGAGTGCGCACCCTCTCCCTCCCCCGCACACGCATCGCGAGTTAATAAAAAACTATACTTTACTATTGCGCGGGGAGGGAGGAAGACGCGTGCGTGCCGATTTAAATATCCGATTGACTCGGTAGGTGCCTAAAATGCTGCAGAGGTGAATTATTCATCGCGCATATCGTAACCGATGGGAATGCCGTGCGCGAAACCGCTCTTGACATAACTACCTACTCTCGATCGATAGGGTACCAATTAATGAATTATTCATTATTTGCTTTGCATAGCGAATCGGAGTTTAGAGACAGAGAAGACGCGTGTGAGAAAAAAAAAAAGAAAACGCGGCTACTGTACGCAAACCGATCCGACACTCGAGCAAGTCTTATTATCTACGCCCGGAGGGAGAGACCTCTCCCCCCGCTATCATTACCACATATATATATATATATATATAAATATATGTGTGCGTGCGTGTGTGTGTGTGTATGTACCGGACGTTGGACGATCGCTTCGTTACCCAATGTATACTTTCTTCCGCGAGTAAAACGCACGTACATGTACTTTGTTGCCGTGCGATTATCCGGACGACGTCGTCGTCGTCGTCCGTGGCCTGGACGCGGGAGGAGAGCAACGGGACGTGCGAATTCGCCTCTTGCCGGTGGTCGTCGCGCGTTACGCGATCGCGATGTCGGAGGGATATTACCGGCATTCGTAAACGTACGGTATAATCGCCGTAGGATCGTGATGCGCTTTGAAGAGTCGCGGTCTTGATATGCGTCGCACGGCGCGGAGAGCATTTCACTCTGATTTCATCCTCGGGCGCTTGACCGGCGAAGTTATTCGTCGGATATATTGCGCGGCGAACGGAAGTCGGGGATGATGTAGGTCAGTGTAGTCCTCGTGTGCTCCGAAATATGTTGTATTGGAAAAAAGATATAAAAAAAAAACAATTAAAGAGGAATTATTATACATGTTATGAAAAAAATATATTTGAAAAAAATAAAAAAGAAATTATTGAAAGCGTTATTTCTTATTTCTTAATTGTCGCTTTCGTTTTAATTGTAATTTTTTATTGTATTGTATTGTATTGTGTATTGTATTTTTTATTGTATTGTATTCATTTTATTGTGTTTGTAATTTTTTTACTTTTATCTTTCTTATGTAAAGAAATACGCCAATTAGAAATAATAAACCGTACACACTATATCGATTTTTATACAATTGCCGAGATGCATATCTTTTATATAAAATATTCTTAAGATGTGACAAAATACATATGTACATATATAACAATATGAAAACGGTAAAAGTTCATTAAATATAAAAAGAAGTTAATTATAAATATATGTCGCGAGCAAGTTGCACGATAAATGTAATTTTTTATTTCCAATAGACGTTATTTTTTTATTATTATTATAACTTTTATAAAAAAGACAGATTTATAAAATTTTTTCCGATGTGCAATTTTCCAAAAAACATTATTTCTTTAAATTTAAATGCAAGGCATGCAGTTAAATAAAAAGACTCAAAATCTTTGAAATAACGTGCCATTTAATTTCTATTGTCATTTAAAGTTCTTCAAATTTGGTTTAATCATATCCTCCTCGAAAATAAAGTTGCAAACCAATCGGTTACAAAATAAATGACTCATTCCATATAATCAGTGTTTGCTGTAGATAATTTCAAAATTATCTAGATAACGATAAAGATAAAAATCCGTAAATTTATCTTGGATGAGATAAAGATGATTTTGCTTTTACTTAATCTAGATGAAAGATGAGATGATTATTGCGATAATCTAGATAATTATCTAGATATTTTTGTTTATTTTAGAAGACTATAAATATTTGTAAAAAATGTGACGCAGATTATAAATGGGATATTAAAATCATAAACACATATTCTTTCTCTTTTTTTAAAGAATATTTAAATAATAAAGCAAAAAGTATATAAATGATAAATATTTATTTATTAATTTATATTTATAATATATTTATAATATATTAATAATATAATAATAATATATTTATAATATATTAATAATAATAATATACAAAATATATTTTAGATATTTCAGATAGATTTTTAGAAGCATGCCTGGAAAACTTTTTTGCATAATGAAAACGTCATTTTAGACAATTTTTAGATAAGAGGACATATATTTTTCATCTAAGATAAAGATAAAGATACTTTGTATTTCTTCATCTAGTTAAAGATAAAGATGAGCCATTTCTTTATCTAGATGATTATCTAGATAATTTTATCTAGATACCAGCAAACACTGTATATAATAAAATCTCCGTATGTTTAATTTGACATCAATGAAGCGTGTTAAAAACTCGATCATTCCGCCCAAGATATTCTTAATTACGTAGATAAAAGGAGGGAACTTTTTGATTCTTTACAATTTCGTTCACATAGAAAGCTCGAGAAGATTCGCTGAATATCCGGTCGAAATTCGTTTTTCTTCTCCTTATCGCGATCGCGTTAAGTACATCTTCGCGACGATATCAGGGCGAAGGTATCAGAGCGAGTCGCGAGCGCATAAATCTGACGCTACATAAATTTTACGTCGCTCTTCGCCTCGAACGCGAGTGAACGTACTCGCTGTGTAATATTACATATATGTGATATGACGCAGCTCTCTTAGCGCAAACACATACACATATATTATATATCATTTATTATATATGTAAGACGCGGATACTTTACCCACCCCTATAGACGGTGCGATTGCGTGATTCAAAATTGCCTCCCTTTTCCCTATACTGAAAAAATTGTATTCTCAACTTAAGAATGTGTCACTTATCTTTAAAAATAGTGCCAAAAGGATCTCCCTTCTTTAGTATATATTTTAAAGATAAGTGGCATATTCTTGGATTTGAGAATGCAATTTTTTCAGTGTATCTCCATCTATCAAACCATCGACGCTTATTTTCCCCGGTTATTACAAACGAGAAATCGTAATAGACGCTCGTAAACAATTAGCTATAAGTGATATAATCGACGCGATAATTCGCGCCTAATAAATCCCGACTCGATCTTACCTTCAAAAGATAAGAGGTCGATTGCTCAACGTTTAGTCTCGTAATTGTAAAAAAATGTAAAAATCGATTCGCGCCTCGACAAAGTGCCTAGCGAAAGCGACGGACCTGTCACGTACCTGTCAAATGTCGATTCTAATTAATAACATTATACGATTTTCGCACGAAAGTTACGCGACTAATGGCCGTCGTCGCATTCGTTGTGGACGATGAGTTTCACCGGCGCGGTTCGAGAGATTGAGAGAGATCGTTGCCGAGATAGATCGGAGCTGTTTTCTTAATCTCGGACGACTACTCCGGATTCCCTTCTATTGTAAGAGTTCGAGTCCGCATATTCGAAAACGCATTCTCACCTGCCTCGCATATAATACCCAGGATCAATTAGGCCCGCGTTTTTAACACGTTCGCTTAATAACTCTCGATTTCTCGCGACTACGTTGGATTACGAATGAATTTTTTTTTCTCTCTCTATAAATACAATCCATGTAAATTAACTGATTTTAAATATTTGATAGTACGATTAATGAGATTTGGAGAAAACTTCATTTTTAATCTGTCATTGAAGCAAAAAGCGAATAAAGCGAAATTTTCAGCGAAGAGGAATCGCTTGTGATAATCAATCAGAATTATCTGTTGATCCACGAATCAAAAAGACACAGTGTCATTGGCGTTTTTTTATAAAGCGTTTATTATAAATTTTAAATGCGAATCGCAAACTTTGTTTTTTTTAAATCTTGATTTATCGTTTGCAAGAAACACACGACTTTTCGCTTCTGATGTCATAATACGATGCGTAGAGTCGCGATGTAAGCTACTAGGAGCATCTTATAATGTTAAACGCGCACCTGGACATCTGCCAGGAGATCCGTAATACACGTAAATTTCAAAAGAATAGTTCTAAGAGTATAAAAAATGGCAAAAGGTTTCTCCGCGACACGACGTTCATATAATCTTCTCCGAATGTGTCGAAATCGCATCATACCGGCGCCTCTTTTCTTTCGCCCTTAGATATATATACATACATATATACACACAAATATATATACATATATGTGTGTAAATATTCAATTGTTGGAGATCCAAAAATTCTCAGATAAAAAAGTCAGACTCTTTTAATCTTTCGAAACTGCGAAGAATCTAAGAGACTTTCGACGGCAGCTCTCAAGGCTGTCGGATTATTTCTCTATTAATATGTTGCCGACATTTAAATCGTTATCGATTATGGGACTCGAGGCTCTCCCTCGTGGCTTGCGATCCATGTAATGTATACGATAATAATGGAGACGATAATATTTATCTCGGAGAGAAAGAAAGCCAAGGAATTCATGCGCGCGCGCCCTTGGCCGATATACATATATATATATATATATATATATATATATATATATATATATATATATAAAGGGTATTTCTTAATAAGTGCGAAAAATTTTAGGAGATGATTCTTTGTCGAAAATTAAGAGGGTTTTTTCATATAAACATATGCTCCTACATTTCTCCCTGTGTGCTGCACTCCTCCAAAAATGGGGGTAAAAATTAGGTTTTTATTTTTTCCTCAAAGTTGGAACAAGTTAAAAAAAATGAAATTAGGAGGATATTTTCTACTAGTAAAAAGGTTATTTATTAATATTTTTATATTTTTATTTAAAAAATATATTTTATATTTTTTAGCCTCCCGTATTGTTATAAAGGTATGAAACTAGCAACCCCCCCTCCCTTTCAATTTTTTATTAGATCTTTTTAATGTTTGTATAAAAACCCTCCTTAATTTTCGACAAAGAATCATCTCTTAAAATTGTTCGCACTTATTAAGAAACACCCTGTATATGTATGCGGCGTATCGATTTCAAAATCTGCTCCTGTCTTCTTCGTGTGAAAAAAGTCGCGTCGACCGAACCTCGATTGGCCAGATCGAGGCCTCATAGGTCCTCAACCATGGCCGCCTACTTGGACGGACGGTAGAGCGCGATGGGTGAAAGTCAAACTAATTACGGCGAGTACGCGAGCCGCTCCGCGTTGCAAAACCAAGCAACCGCTCGCGATTCGCACGTCTCGCCAACGAATATCGGACCGCTAAACCGGAACATATACACACTCCGTGTGTTGTGTGCGGCTTATCTCTTCTTTCGCCTAATCTCCCCCCCCCCTCCGCCCCCAGTAATCTCTGCGAATGCGGCCTGCGATCCCGCGTTTTCCTTTTTCTCCTTCCTCTAGCATCGTTCTCGCCGTGTAATAACTCTTACGTGTGCTCGAATCATTATACATTCGTTATACTTCCGGTGGTATGCAAATACCGTTAATCCATTTCAAGTTGTATAGATTCTCCGACTTAGAGCGAGAAAGAGAGAGGCGTGTGATACGTTATATATAAATGTATGTATCGAATATCACGAATTATCTGATCGTAAAAACGGGACACCTGTTCGGCAATGCGTTCCTCCGTCTCGTGCCCGATTTACCGGATAAATTTCACCGTACGAATTTCACCATACGCGCATAACATCGTTGAAACTTGCGAAAGCATCAGAAACTCTCAAACGTTGCGCTGCGATTCAGATGCTTTAATATAATATACGGGTAGATCTGCGTAGAAGATTTTGTCGTCTAAGAAATATGCCGCAAACATATCTATAATTCATTGAAAAATGTACTATCTTTATGTAAAAGAAATTGAAGGAAAACAATATGTACACATTTTTCACACGATGAGACTGTTCTATTTGATCACATTTGATCGCATGTGATAAAATGTTCATTTAATTACACTCGCTTTCATTCTACGTAATTAAGAAATCAAGAAATCTTAGAAGTCTACATCTACAAATGGCACAATTATCAACCGAGCGTTAAATTAATTTCGAGTAGCATGTAATTCTATACTTATCGAGATGTCAATTAACCTGCGGTAGGCTCGTCGGTAAAACTATTCAATCGATGCATCTTTGAATATCCGCTTACCTCGTACTATTTCATTGTATTGTTTTGTTTTGACTTTCTATTATACTTTTTAATTACGTCGCTATTTCCATGAAAGTCGGCGGCATCTCGAATTGATGAATTGGTCTGGTGAATTTATATTTTCTACAAGTTAATAATAATTATCATGCGATGTAGCGATCGGGGGAGAAATCTTAAAACGATCAATGGAGAGGATATATTTTGAGGGAGGATATATACGTCATGTTGAACTGATTTCATTTAGCGGTTTTGGTTTCAGGGTCGATTCTAGGAGTATCCTGTTTGATCACGTTGCGATTTACCACAGCCAATTATATCGATTTGTCCCTAGGGTAACCAGCAATGATTAACCAATCAGAGAGTCCTATTTTAAATTAGCCAATTGGTGATGTGGTCAATCGGGACCCTCTGTTGATTCTCAGCCAATTTCTCAGCATTATATCGAATTTTGAGTTTCGGCAAGAAAACCATCTTTTTTTCATCCATTTCTCATCGATCTTTAGCTAGTTTCTTCGACTCGTTCGAGATCGACCTGTTAAATTTCGGATCAGTGGAGCTCTTGTTCTTAATTGTGTCATCGACGACGGAAGAAGTTAATCCTAACATCGACAGAAGCCAGTTGAAGAAGCTGCCAGAAGACCCCGAAGTCGACCTGTTAAATTTTGGCTCAGTGGATTCCTCGTCCCTGATTTTCTCATCCACGACGAGAGAAGTCAATCCTAACATCGACAGAAGCCAGTTGAAGAAGCCGCCAGAAGACTCTTCCTTGTTCAGAGGAACACTGCTATCCTCGGTATCTGGCAAATAGGGAGCCAGACCGCCAAGGTCGTCGAGGAAACCCAAGTCGATCTCCTCCTCCTTGACCAACGGATTCCTTTCGTCAGTCGTACGGAAGATTTCATCTTGCACGACCCTGACGTAATTCCGTTCTTGGTGATCGTCATAATCGGTGCCGACCTCCGCGTTGATACGAGACATCTCCCGCTGTGAAACCTTGCTCACCTGCTGGCCTAAGGTCAAAGAAGTCTTATGAAATAATATTTTCACTCGGCAGCGTGATCTCCGCGCACGAAAAATATTTCTCTCTCACCTCTCGGTTTCTCCCCGCCGTCGTCCTCCTTTGTGGCCAATGGCCGAATTTCTAACGACCTTATCTTCAACCTCTGATACACAAAGGCGTCGCTAGGATTTTTTCTAAGGGGGGGGCATGATCCAAAATATTTTTTGAATAACATATATATATATATATATATATATATATATGTGTGTGTAATTTTAAATTAATACACCTCTTAGTTATAAAAGCTTTCTCACCGCGACAAGGTAGGTGCAAATCGAGAAAGGTATTTTTTTGTATTTTTTTTTTGTATTTTCCTTTGTATCCGAGGATTGGGTTTCTGACTGGTCACTTTCCTCTAATCTCGGTTTTTTAAAAAAGTTTCGTATATCCATATTGAAATATTTTATATTTTACAATAATAATGCCAACGAAAAAACGATGTTATATTAGTTATATAAACGGAGAGTACCGTACCTGAGACAAAGCGTCGCGCGCTTGTTTATGGCAATAAACAAGAAACAATTAATTTTTATAGTGGAATAGATTTACTGGGAAAATCACTCTAGAAAAAACGCGTCAGCAATAGTACCTCATAGGCGACGTGGAAATCTATTGAAACAATTTTTTATAGTGGAATAGGCCTACTGGATTATTATCGTTTTGAATTTGGATTTGATTTATTTGTGTTGTGATGTTGGTTCTTATTTATTTGTGATTTGGTTCTCAATTATTTCTCTGATTCAGGGGGGGGGGCAAATGCCCTATCTTGCCCCCCCCTGCCGACGCCTATGCTGATACATGTCGCTCTTCCATACCGGATACTTTCGTTGATTTGAGTTGGACGATAAGATATTCTTGGAATCCGGCATCGGATCCGATGTCCAAATTTTCATTCGAAGATGACTCTCGACAGTCGTCTCGTCGTCGTCTAATATCGGTTCCCTGGTTAAATAGATTGATTATACGGCGATACAGCCGAGGAGTAGTAATGACGTAATCTGAGGAAATGATAAGCATACTTTAATGCAAACGTTTCGTAAGACTCGCTTCTATCGCTTGGTATTCTCAGCGTTTCACTTTTAAATCAAAGGATGTATCTGAATTATTATTTTCAAATAATACTCGTAAATTACAAGCAAATACCTTGACGAATGCTGGAACATTACTGGTTCCATGAGTATGTTTACATACATATATGTATACATGTATATGTGTATAGATTCTAAACTTATTTCATTGCATTCTTTCGACACCACAAAAGCGAAAGCAGGCCAGAATCGACACGGTTCACCGATCTATGATGGACCATACCATACCATGGCACCTCGAAATATGCAAACATAATAGAAAATATGCGCTAGAGAAATAACATTGAGGAGACCGTAACCGCGAGTACGTGTATGTGTATGTTAGTTAAATTCAATAAATTTTTTAAGTGTTTAGAGACACGCACGCGTTACATGTATCCATTCACGTGCTTGCAAACGCTACGACTTGCACTTTTGCCGGCTTGACAATGAGAAACCATCTCTTATATAACAAAGATACCTTTCTCTGATATTACTTCTGTAATTGCTAGTAAAATTATATGAATGGATCGCTTCTCAAGCCGAAAGCGCTACACGGAAGGTCATTACTCATGTGCGAATGTGCTTCCGGTGTATTCCTTTGAACTTTGTGACATTAACGCGCTCGGTCAAGATTAACCGATGAGACGAGACTTGAAGTTTATTCATCGTGTATATAATATATGTATATATATATATATATACAGGATGGCCCTGAACATTACGGCTAGATTTTAAGATCTTATAGAAAATTTAATTCTGAACAAAAAATTTCTTATAAACATGGGTCGAAAAATGCTTCCTTAAGAAGTTATCGCTCAAAAACCTCTGATGAAGGAAGAGCAAAAGGTGAAAAGAAAATGAAACTAAATAAATTTCTTGAAAAAAAGGATAAAAATAAAAAATAAAAATCTTTTTTTTATGAAAATAAAATAATTTTTTTTTAAACAAATATTTTAATAGCACGTAATAGTAGAAAATGAATAAAGACTTTTTTCAAGAAATTTATTTAATTTCATTTTCTTTTTATTTTATTTTCTTTTCACTTTTTGCTCTTCCTTCATCAGAGGTTTTCGAGCGATAACTTCTTAAGGAAGCATTTTTCGACCCATGTTTATAGGAAATTTTTTGTTCAGATTTAAATTTCCTATAAGATCTCAAAGTCTGACTGGAACGTTCGGGGCCACTCTGTATATATATGTATATGAACAGCTGCCTCGGGTCGCTTCAATTAGAATGTAACGTGGAACGAGCTTCCGAAAAGTTAAAACCACATACACATATACACTTCCGTGTGTAAAATCTCGCTTCTATAAGTGGGATCATAAGAACTCGTCAGCAAAAAGCATGTACGTCGATCTCCATACTGACAGTTATGACTCATTAGGCCTGGTAGAATCTAATTACGCTACGCGATTAGCGTAGCGAGGCGAGCGCTCGAGGAGAAAATAACTTCTCGTCGACGGGTCTGCGTAAAACGTTACGTGTCTTCGTCGCCACGACACGTTTTTCTCGCGATTCACAATCAACGATCAAAAGAAAAAAGGTATCACGAAAACTTTACGAATTAATTATCTGTAAAATATTATCATGAAAAATTTACAATATATATATATAATATATATATATATATATATATATATTAAAATATATATATATTAAATATATATATATATTAAAAATTAATAATATATATATATATATATATATAATATTTAATACATATATTAAAAATTTAAATATATATATTAAATTATATATATATATATATATATATATATATATATATATATATATATATATTAAAATGCTGACTGACACACTCGCCTTTATCTGCATCTCAAAAAACATGTTTCCGCGATGTTTCAGTTTACATTAGCTCCTGATCGGGTCATCGACTGACTGGCTAACGGAAAAATCATCTCGAGAGACCTTCCACTCCTTTGATTAGATCTTGTTTCCATTATTTTGGAGCTTTCCAAAGCGCTTCTAAAGGACTTGTCTCTATCGTTGTCTTCCTTTTTCCCGCGAAAAAAAATACTTTCTTTGGAATTCCAATCGTTTACCACGGCGAGCCATCACGGAATGCCTAATACCTTCTCTGCCGCCTTAGATTTACGAGCCATGACTTTCACTCGGAATACGAGCACCCTATTACGAGCAATAACGGACAGAATGTATTAAGTATAAGAAGTTATCCATCATATCGTCAAGTATTGTGATTATACGTACATGTAACTATACAACTCTCGCATCAGGCGATTTTTACAAGTATACGTTAATTCTCTACTATGTGCTTTTATTTTTAAATAAAATGAAACAATGAAATAGAATTCTCAACAAATTATTTCAATAGTCCTTTAATCCTCGATGAGAGAGATCCGCCCGTTTAAAATATTGCGTGTAGAAAATTGCGTATATGACACGCGCATGTTTATATCTTAAAACAGTGATAATAATAATTATTGTGCGAATGTCTTAACCCATACAGCACAAAAAGGCCAAAAGACGTCTTAAAGATGTCTAAAGGACTTTAAGACGTCTTTAAGTAGTCTTTTAGATGTCTTTTGGACATGTGTGCTGTCTGGGAACTGAGGCATACAAAGAAAGTCGCAAAGAGGATGATACATAAAATTAGAGTTGATTTATGTAAAATAATAATTATCACTATAATAATAATAAAATGACATATTATATAATAATTAAATATATAATAATAAAAATAAATATATACATGTAATAAAAATTGTATATTTAATAATAATAATTATTATTATTATTTAATTATAATTATAATTAAAATAATAATTTTTATTATTGTAAATTATAATAATAATTATTATTATAACTTATAATTATATAATAATATAAATAATATAATTATAATGTGATAATATAATTTAATAATAATATAATATAATAACATAATTTTTATAAAAATATTTATAATGATATTTATTGTGTAATTTATTTGTCATCTGTGCAACAATTCATTGATTGATTGATACAAATGTATACAAGAGAAAATGTATCAGCTCTCGCAAGAAGATATTTCGATATATCGATTATCATTTAAAAAGAGTCACATTGATGCGAAAATTTCATTTTCGTCTATAAAGAATAAACTTGTTTTGAACAACTGAATTCATATCTTCTGTAAAAATTATTACAATCAAATTAGTTTTTATTATTTATTCATGAGAAAAAAAATGAGAAAAAAGTTCTCAAAGGATTTTCCACGGTCAATAATTTTATTTTCGATAAAAACAATTAACGATGCGCATATTAATATTACAACCCTATATATATATAGGGTGTCCCATGTAACCTGACAAATCGAAATAACTTAAAAAATACGCATTTTACGACATAATATCCAAAATAAAAGTTGTTTCTGTCGAAGAGGGCCGTCGAATGATACCAAAATCGACCTCGCCCCCGCTTCCCTGGGGGTGGGGGGCAACTTTTCTCTCAAACGGGAATCTCCATTTTTATTGCATATTCTTGTAGCTTATCTCGAGAGCTTTCCAAAACACTATAATTAAGTACCTTTTCATTAAGCACTTTTTGAGTTATAACGCTTGAAATAATTTCTTAATTTTACATAAACCATAAAATATGTAGTAAATCATTCATTTTTCGATTATCTTACCTTAATACTTTTATACAACATAATAATTAAGTAACGAGCACTAAGAGCCCAACAAACGCGGATGGCAATGCGTAAATTTTTACGAACATTAATTGTTCGCGAATTTTTTTTTTTTTTTTTTTTTTTTTAAGACATATGCACATATGCCAAGTTATAGATTCTCTTGGTTTGAGACTTCTATAACAATCCCTTTACCCCCCTGGAGAGATGTAGACAGGAAAAATACCGGGGCGAAGTCGCTGAATCGGGAATCGAACCCGAGTCTTTCGCTTGCCGGGCGACTGCTCTTACCACTGAGCTATTCAGCCCCACACCGATACTTCTCCTGTACGTTTTTATTAATCGGTGGAAATAATGAGAACACGATAATTAGCTCGACGTGTAATTCTAAATAAATTGGTATATAATTCGGCTCTATGTATTTAAACAACATAATAATTAAGTAACGAGCACTAAGAGCCCAACAAACGCGGATGGCAATGCGTAAATTTTTACGAACATTAATTGTTCGCGAAAATTTAAAAAAAAAAAAAAAAAAAAAAAATTTCGCGAACAATTAATGTTCGTAAAAATTTACGCATTGCCATCCGCGTTTGTTGGGCTCTTAGTGCTCGTTACTTAATTATTATGTTGTTTAAATACATAGAGCCGAATTATATACCAATTTATTTAATACTTTTATGTACAAAATAATGAGAGGAATCAATTGGTGTAAAGAAAACATACAGTTGTTTTTAAGAAAAAATATGGAATTGTTAATTGCAAATTACATATTTTTTCTTCGAAATAATTATTTGTTTTCTTTACAGCAATTGATTCCTCTCATTATTTTGTACATAAAAGTATTAAGGTAGGACAATCGAAAAATGAATATTTTACTAGATATTTTATGGTTTATGTAAAATTAAAAAATGATTTCAAGCCTTATAACTCGAAAAGTACTCAATGAAGAAATACTTTATTATAGTGTTTTGAAAAGCTCTCGAGATGAGCTACAAGAATAAATAATAAAAAATAGGGGGTTCCATTAAAAAAATTGAAGGTGGCCTTCATGTGACCTTCAAACAACTTTTCAAGATAAAACCAATGATACCATCTTATGTCTCCCTTCAAGTCATACAACTTTTGTCTGAAACATTTTTTCCTACAATCAAAATTAAAAAAGTTATTCGGGGTCATCGATTAAAATGGGACACCCTGTATATACAGGGTGTCCTAGACCACGCGTACATCCCTTTTCTTTCAAAAACTAAGTATTTTAGAGAAAAACGTTTTGGACAAAAATTGTATGGTTTTGAGGGAAACATAAGATGGTGTCATTGGTTTGACCTTGGATGGCATCGTTAAGATCAGGTTAAAGACACCTTTAATTTTTTAAATGGAACCACCTATTTTCCATTGCATATTCTTGTAGTTTACCTCGAGAGCTTTCCAAAACACTATAATAAATTATTTTTCCATGAAGTACTTTTCGAATTATGAGGCTTGAAGTCATTTCTTAATTTTATATAAACCATAAAATATCTTGTAAAATAGTCATTTTTCGATTATCTTACCTTAATATTTTTATGTACAAAATAATGAGAGGAATCAATTGGTGTAAAGAAAACACACAGTTATTTCGAAGAAAAAATATGTAATTTGCAATTAACAATTAAATATTTTTTCTTAAAAGTAACTATGTGTTTTCTTTATACCAATTGATTCTTCTTATTATTTTGTACATAAATTATTAAAATAAGATAATCGAAAAATGAATATTTTATAAGATATTTTATGATTTATGTAAAATTAAGAAATGATTTCAAGCCTTATAACTCGAAAAGTACTTGATGAAAAAATATTTTATTATAGTGTTTTGGAAAGCTCTCGACATAAGCTATAAGAATATGCAATAAAAAATAGGTGGTTCCATTTAACAAATTAAAGGTGTCGTTGACCTGACCTTAACGATGCCATCCAAGGTCAAACCAATGACATCATCTTATGTTTCCTCAAAACCATACAATTTTTGTCCAAAACGTTTTTCTCTAAAATGTTTAGTTTTTGAAAGAAAAGGGGCGTACGGGTGGTCTAGGACACCCTGTATATACACATATATGTATATATATATATATATATATATATATATATATATATATATCATAATCCTGTGAATGTTACATTAATAAAAAAGTATCATAAGGTTGCAGGTATATGTCATGTATGCTAATTAGTACCTGTTATCGCTATTATCAGCTTCCTCTCGTAAAGGTCTCCGTAAGGCTCTATAAATATGAGTATTTTCGTCCGCCATTTTTCTTCCAACTGCATGAAAGGTTAGATGTTTTCATATATGTCAATACGCATTGATTGTACATATACATACGCTTTTCGATCTCGCGATTAATCTAAAAATTAATTTTAAATATCGATTCTGTTAAACTGAAAATAGGTATTAATTGATTCTTAATTAATTAACATGTGTTCTTAAACGCGCAAGTAGAAAGTATCATAGTTTTCATAAATCAACATATCGTGTCTCCGTTTCATTGCATGTTTTTGAAGCAACACATATTTAGAACAATTTCAAGGATTAAAGACATGTTATTTATAATACTCGTCGCAAAAATTGTCTTTATGTTGCAGTTTTGTCATATTTTCACATATTTGTATTTTTAAGTTAAGTTTTGGCTATTTGTAAATTACATTTTGTAAATTAAATTACATATTGCATTTTGAAAGCACCATTAGAACTTTTGCGACGATGAAACGAAAACACGATGTGTTTATAACTTCGAGACTATAAAGGTTGTTGATGTTTGATGTATACAAAACATACCTAACCTTCACATATGATTGGAAGAAAAATGGCGGACAGAATATTCGTATTGAGTTGATCGACAGTCAACGTTTTCTGAAAAAAATTCTTTATGGAATCGTTTGTATTTCGTATGAAGATGTTTGAAGTGCAATTAAAAAGATTTATGCATCATCTGTATAATTTTAATTAATTAATATTTTTTTTTATTATATAATTAGCCAGTATAGATAAATATAAAAAAATATTTTTACATAAAATCGTTTGTATTTCGTTTGAAGAGTTTTGAAGTGTAATTGAAAGTGTAATTTCCGGTTCACAGTCTAAAAATATTTAATTACAATTAATCTAATAACTTACAAACCTTTTACACTTCAAAACTCCTCAAACGAAATACAAACGGATTTATGTAAAAATTTTTTTATATTTATCTATGTCGGCTAATTACATAATAAAAAAAATAATAATTAAAATTATACGGATGACTCACAAATCCTTTTAATTGCACTTCAAACATCTTCATATGAAATACAAATGATTCCATAAGGCCGGGTCTACAATAGGTTTTAATTTAAGCCTTAAGTCTTAAGAGATTGACCAATCACAGTCAAGTATGAAGAGAATACTCGACTGTGATTGGTCAAATTCTTAAGGCTTAGGGCTTAAATTACCTATTGTAGATCCGGCCTAAAGAATTTTTTTTCAGAAAACGATGACTGTCGGTCAACTCAATACGAATGACGAGAATACTTACTTTTTTAATGCTCTAGTCTCCGTCTACTCAAGTTTCATGTCTAGTTTTAAGTCTATGGTCCAGAGCGAATTTCAGCTGAAGGAAAGACCGATCAAAATGGCGGCGTACTTGGCAGTTGTCTGTTGTACATAATAGGTTATCGTAGTGGTGCCCCTATATGTGACGGATAATCCTCGCGAATCCCACGAGAAGCCAGCGTAAAAGTCGCCGAGAGTGATATTATGATCATCGCCAGATAAAATTCGTATACACGGCGCGTTTTAACCTCCCGTAAATCTTACGCATCCGAAAGATAATGGCCGAAAATGTCGCCGCAAGCGACGACGAGCTCCTGAAAAACATCAAAACGCTCCTTTGGGGTTCGACCGTCAAGGAGGACATTTTTAAGCGATGGGCGCAAGGTAGCGAGGAATATTATTCTGGACGATTGAGTTTCTCGGAGGCAGATAAAATCGCGCATACGTCATGTTACATCGGTGTAATGGCCGATGAGCAGTGACATTTGTAATCATTTTCACTGAAGAAGGCTTGGGAATTCGCTTCTCACGATATCCTCCCCTGTTATTCCGCAATCTCTTTCAAGACTCTTTACAACCCTGTGAAATTGATCAATTTGATAATTTAATACTCGAATAACGTTTACGAGATACGCACGTGTGCTTTACATGATATAAAATCACATTATAAAACTCATAATGAAATATTTTGAACTTACATCGTTATTATTTTCTAGAGTAACTATCTAATAATTATCGTTTTTTACAGGCTTTCATTTCAGTATAGATGAACCTACCGCACTTGTACAGAGAGAAGGAGGGCCTTGCGCCGTCATAGCCTCGGTTCAGGCATTTATCTTGAAACAGTTGCTATTGGAAAGCGATGTCGTAATTTGGAAGACTATCCAGGCGAAAAAGTGTGATCAGTTACTTGTGAAAGCTATGATTGAAATTATAAATCAAGCCGTCAATGTTCGAGATCCCAAGTATTCGATAGTATATGCCAATGATTCCAATGATTTTGCATCTGATAAAGAAAGTTCCGATACTAAATTGACGGAAACCGCAATAAATTCAGACCAAGATACTAGCAAAGTTAATCAAATTAGTGAAACACAGGCTACAAAACAAGAGTCATTGGAATCAGAAGTTTTTCATTCTCAATTGAGGTACGTTCATGCCAGAAGATATACAGAGTGTCCCAAAAGTCCCGGACCGGTCGAATATTTCATAAACTATGCACTTTAGAAAGAAATGTTTC
This sequence comes from Camponotus floridanus, assembly GCF_003227725.1. Taxonomy (NCBI): domain Eukaryota; kingdom Metazoa; phylum Arthropoda; class Insecta; order Hymenoptera; family Formicidae; genus Camponotus; species Camponotus floridanus. The sequence continues at coordinate 218,907 of NW_020229327.1, read as the reverse complement.
AGACAAAAGTTGTATGGCTTGAAGGGGGTCATTAGATAGTGGCAATGATTCGACATGGGAGAGTCATTTGAAAGTCACGTGAAGATCACCGTCAATTTCTTAAATGGAACCCCCTATTTTTTATTACATATTCGTGTAGCTTATTTCGAGAGCTTTTCAAAACACTATAATAAAGTATTTCTTCATTGAGTACTTTTCGAGTTATGAGGCTTGAAATAATTTCTTAATTTTGCATAAACCATAAAATACCTAATAAAATTCATTTTTCGATTATCTTACCTTAATACTTTTATGTACAAAATAATGAGAGGAATCAACTGGTGTAAAGAAAACACATTGTTTAAAAAAAAATATGTAATTGTTAATTGCAAATTACATATTTTTTCCTTAAAAACAACTATGTTTTTTCTTTACACCAATTGATTCCTCTCATTATTTTGTACATAAAATTATTAAGGTAAGATAATCGAAAAATGAATATTTTACAAGATATTTTACGGTTTATGTAAAATTAAGAAATGATTTCAAACCTCATAACTCGAAAAATACTTAATGAAGAAATACTTTATTATAGTGTTTTGGAAAGCTCTCGACGTGAGCTACCAGAATATTTAATAAAAAATAGGAGGTTCCATTTAAGAAATTGACGGTGATCTTCACGTGACTTTCAAATGACTCTCCCATGTCAAATCATTGCCACTATCAAGCCATACAACTTTTGTCTGAAACATTTCTTTCTAAAGTACTTTCTAAAGTATAGTTTATGAAATATTTGACCGGTCCGGTACTTTTGGGACACCCTGTATATATTTTGAACTAATGCTGGAGCTTTTCTTTCTAATACTTAATGCTGAAAATTTTATTTCTTATTATTAATTATATTTTATTTATTATCTTTCAGGATATTTATTACAAGGAGCATCGATGATGTGGAGGATTTCTTTACAGAACGAATTGGAATGTTGAAAGATCAGTATGGCGTATTGTTGCTACTTTACACCGTGATGTGTACAAAAGGAGCTTCAGAAATATGTCTTGAAATGTTGGAGCCCATAGAACCCATGATTGACTCCACCTATGGATATGGAAGTCAAAATTTAATAAATTTAATGCTGACTGGTCGAGCAGTTAGTCATGTTTGGGATCACGATCAGGACATCAGTGGATTAAGTGAGATAGCTTTATTTTATTTTTTTTTTTTTTAAACACAATACAACTATTCATATCTCACAATTCCATGTATTTTTTTTATATGTATTACGCACGTAAAATCTTTTTTCTACATTAATACATTAATACATTACATATTAAATGTTTTGCAGAATTACGTGGGATAGATAAACAGAATAAAGTGGGATTTTTGACTCTATTGGAACACTTACGTTATTGCGAAGTGGGAACATTTCTAAAGTCACCCTCGCATCCGATTTGGGTGGTGGGATCGGACACGCATTTAACCGTGCTGTTCTCGACAGAAAAGCGATTAGTGAGTCCAGAAACACCGGCAGAGCAGGCGCGAAGAATTTTCAAACGCTTCGATCCAGAAGGAAATAATTTTATCGCGGCGAATCAACTGCAGAATGTAATGGCGGAATTAGGGCTGGTGACTGATGCAGAATAGTACGTTTTCTTGTTTCCTCTTTACATTTATATTGTTACTGCATTGATTTAAAACTACATAAAAGATAAAAGTATGTAACTTGTATTAAATTTGACTGTCAAAATATTTTCATTGAACACTGAAATATTTTTGCAGTGTCAATATCATAAGAAGAAAACTGGATAGTGAAAATCTAGGAATAATTCTTCTCGCATTGTTTATGGATGAATTTTTCCCCGAAGAACCATGTATGTGTCCAGATACATTCGTCTTGTATCACTACAATGGTCTGCAACGTAGCAATCCGGAAAATAGAGTGAAGTACCACATGGGACAAGCGGTATTACTCGAGTGCACTGTGAAGTGTATCATGGATAGCAATCCAATGCTGACAGTCCTGCAGACAAAGTGGCCAAGGATTGAGATACAGTGGGACATAGGACGGAATCCTAGTTTAAATTAGAATTTATAAACTGTAATATATATACAGGGTGTATCAGTCCACCCGTGCCAGCCGAATATCTCAAAAACTGAGAACGACAAAAATGTTTCTTACAAAAGTTGTAGGGTTTCGAGTAACGCATTACATAGTAATATTAGTATGACCTTGAATAGCGTTGTCAAGGTCACGTAAAGATCACCTTCAATTTCTTCAATGGAATCCCCCATTTTTCATTACATATCCTTGTAGCTTATTTCGAGAGTTTTCCAAAACTATAATAAAGTATTTCTTCATTGAGTACTTTTCGAGTATGAGGCTTGAAATCATTTCTTAATTTTGCATAAAAAAACCATAAAATATCTAGTAAAATATTCATTTTTTAATTATCTTACCTTAATACGTTTATGTACGAAATAATGAGAGGAATCGATTGGTGTAAGAAAAAATATGTAATTTGCAATTAACAATTACATATTTTTTCTCAAAAACAACTACATGTTTTCTTTAAACCAATCGATTCCTTTCATTATTTTGTACATAAAAGTATTAAGGTAAGATAATCGAAAAATGAATATACTAGATATTTTATGGTTTATGTAAAATTAAGAAATTATTTTAAGCCTTATAACTCGAAAAGTACTCAATGAAGAAATACTTTATTATAGTGTTTCGGAAAGCTCTCGAAATAAGCTACAAGGATATGTAATAAAAAATGGGGGATTTCATTGAAGAAATTGAAGGTGATCTTTACATGACCTTGACAACGCTATTCAAGGTCATACTAATATTGCTGTGTAATGCGTTACTCGAAACTCTACAACTTTTGTAAGAAACATTTTTGTCTGCCGTTCTCGATTTTTGAGATATTCGGCTGGCACGGATGGTCTGATACACTCTGTGTATATATATATATATATATATATATATATATATATATATATATATATATATATATATATATAAACACATACATATACATACATGGAACACAAACACAATAGAGCCGAACGTATAGAATGACTTGACCGAGCGCTTCTATAGAATATCATTGAGAGAAAGAGAGAGAGAGAAAATTACCATTTTAAGAGCGCTTCTATAGAATATCGTTGAGAGAAAGAGAATTACCACTTTAAGCCCGTAGTCTAGTCAAATCGGCCATCCTCTGATTCGTATTGGTGAATATTATAAAGAATATTGATTATACACCTGCCAATATAAAATATTATTTATTTCCACGGAAATATAATAGTATTTGTAACACATATGGTCAAAGTAAAAATTTATTAAAAGTATTTTATGCCATTTAATGTCAAAATATTGCACTGCACTGTCTGTGTCAATGAAATTGAGATTTTATTTTTATGAGAATATTTATTATGTATTATCAAAACTACAATCTCTATTTCTCTAGTTATACTTTATAAGGGAAAATACTTTAATGAAATTTTTCGACCCAGTAGAATTCAATGATGGTCGACTGCTTATTATAATGACACCAGACAAGGTTCTCAAAAGATTAGACAGGTTTCTCAAAAAAAATTCTACTTATTCGTGCTGTTTACTTCATAAGAAAGTTATTCGTTACATTTTACAAAAATAGTTTCTAGGCGAGCTTAAATAAAATTCATTTTGTTGTGTAATTATGATAGATAAAATATACAATATTATATAATATATATAATTATATATATTATATAAAAAAAATATGACGCGCTATCATTTTTAAATTCTGCGTGCGCTATTATTTTATAATTCTTGCCATAAATATGATTCGTGCTTTAAGAAAAGCGCCTTTTCAATTAAATTATTAAATTTCAAGTATTTTTTTCTAATTGATAGCAAGCAATATATAGCTATGAATTCTATAAAAATTAACATGTGAGATATAAATTAGGGCGCTTTTTTGAGATATTATTTAATAATTTTATTTAATCAATGTTTATTTTATATAACTATTGCAAAAATGCAGCAATGTTAAATAAACTTACTACTTTTGATTAAAAATAGCTATTGCAATCTTACTTTGTTTTGCAATAATTGAAATCCAATTTAAGGTAAAGATTTTTTAACAATTACATATAAATCGTCTATTATTCTTCAATTATAAACATTATTTTAAATCATTCTTTGACACACTAAAACAGATTAATTAATTTTATATGCTTACAATTTTATAGTTATATTTAAATTTTTATATTTAAATTTACTATTATTAAATTAATTACTTCAATCATACATAATATTTATTATATTCATCATATTTACATTATATAAATCAGGCACGATCTATATTTGCACTATTTGCAACTAGTATATAGAATGGTCTTATACAATATGTCTTATACTATTATAAAGATTTTTATTTCCTAAATTTTAAGATATGTATACATTTTAATCACTTGCATCATCAACTTGATTATCATCACCACCACTTCCTGCAGAAGTTTCAGAATTAGATTCTTCATCGGAATCTTTAAGTGCCTTTCCTTTAATATTCTTTTTGGGCCTATGTGTTTCAATATCCGATCCTTCCTCATCCGAAGAATAAATGTTTGAAGCTGTAGAGACAATATTTTTTAAATATCATAAAAGAATTATTGCACGACATTGCTTTTAATATAAGAATAAATAAATCTAATATAATTTTATATAAGAGATAAATGTAAGAGAGAAAAAAAAAATTTTTTTTAAGTTATTCATTTTAATGTAATATACAGAACTGACCTTTAGAAGGAATTGCTGCGATTCCTTTTTTATACTTATTTTTTATAGCTGCCAATGAAATTGCGCCCTCGTCATCGGAACCATCATCATGATAAGCATCGCCACTATATGCTCCTGTGGTACGATTAGTGTTCCGAATACCACTAGTACTCTTCTTTGTTTTATTTTGGACTCGCATCGCCATACGTAATTTTTCTTCTTCTTTCTAAAACGAAAAAAAAGATACAATGACATATTGAAGCAAGAGCATAGAAAAATCAATTTAACAGATATTATACAGGGTGGCCCCGAACGTTCCAGCCAGACTTTGAGATCTTAGAGGAAATTTAATTCTGAACAAAAAATTTCCGATAAACATGAGTCGAAAAATGCCTCTTTAAGAAGTTATTGTTCCTCTGAAAAACCTCTGATGAAGGAAGAACAAAGGTAAAGGTAAAAAGAAAATGAAATAAAAAGAAAATAAAACTAAATAAATTTCATGAAAAAGACGATAAAAATAAAAAATAAAAAAATCTTTTTCTTTTATAAAAATAAATTTTTTTTTAACTAACTTATTTTATTTTCATAAAAGAAAATTTTTCTTTATTTTTTCTTTTTTTCTTTAAATTTATGATATGTAACGGATTATACTTTTAAATTAAAGCTTTGTTTTGTATGTTTAGATGTAGGTTTGTTTTGAAAGAATATATTTGCTCTTAAAATGCTATTACATTAACATTATACAGGGTGTCCCAAAAGTCCCGGACCGGTCGAATATTTCATAAACTATGCACTTTAGAAAGAAATGTTTCAGACAAAAGTTGTATGGCTTGAAGAGGGCCATCAGATAGTGGCAATGATTTGACATGGGAGTCATTTGAAAGTCACGTGAAGATCACCGTCAATTTCTTAAATGGAACTCCCTATTTTTATTACATATTCGTGTAGCTTATCTCGAGAGCTTTTCAAAACACTATAATAAAGTATTTTTTCATTGAGTATTTTTCGAGTTATGAGGCTTGAAATCATTTCTTAATTTTACATAAACCGTAAAATATCTTGTAAAATATTCATTTTTCGATTATCTTACCTTAATAATTTTATGTACAAAATAATGAGAGGAATCAATTGGTGTAAAGAAAACACATAGTTGTTTAAAAAAAAAAATGTAATTGTTAATTGCAAATTACATATTTTTTCCTTAAAAACAACTATGTTTTTTCTTTACACCAATTGATTCCTCTCATTATTTTGTACATAAAATTATTGAGGTAAGATAATCGAAAAATGAATTTTACTAGATATTTTATGGTTTATGCAAAATTAAGAAATGATTTCGAGCCTCATAACTCGAAAAATACTCAATGAAGAAATACTTTTTTATAGTGTTTTGGAAAGCACTCGAGATAAGCTACACGAATATGTAATAAAAAATAGAGGGTTAAGAAATTGACGGTGATCTTCACGTGACTTTCAAATGACTCTCCCATGTCAAATCATTGCCACTATCTGATGGCCCCCTTCAAGCCATACAACTTTTGTCTGAAACATTTCTTTCTAAACTGCATAGTTTATGAAATATTCGACCGGTCCGGGACTTTTGGAACACTCTGTATAAAAGAAAAAGATTTTTATTTTTATCGTTTTTTTCTAGAAATTTATTTAGTTTCATTTTCTTTTTATTTCATTTTCTTTTCACTTTTTGCTCTTCCTTCATCAGAGGTTTTTCAGAGGAGCGATAACTTCTTAAGGAAGCATTTTTCGACCCATGTTTATAGGAAATTTTTTGTTCAGAATTAAATTTCCTATAAGATCTGAAAGTCTGGCTGGAACGTTCGGGGCCACCCTGTATAAAGAAATTGTCATACCTTTATCATCTCGTATCTGTTCTGATCTGGATTCATTCCTACTTGAGAAAGAACTTTGATGCCGGAGGTCTTTTGTGATCTATCAGCCAAAGACATAGTCATCTTCCTATGCGTGAATGATTCGGTAGAGTGTGGTCGGAAAGTTAATTTTGTTCTAAACACTGCTTGGCCTTGTAAACCGGTACCTTGACGAATGTAGAGATGGTTGTGATCGCCCTGTAAAGGCTGCTTGTACACATCGAAGATTTCCGAACCCAGATGTAACGACATGCTGCCGTCTGACCATTTAACGAATCTTGCGTTGCTCTCTTTCACTACTTTACCGTCATCGTTAAATGTTTCTTTCCATCTCAATGTATTTTCAACTTTTAACTTCAATCGCGCTCGGCCCTCCTCATCCAGAGTTTCCTCCTCGTCAATTTCATCCTCGTACGTTTCATGATCAAACGGTCGTGTTTCAACGGACAAGAAATTCGGCAACTTTACAAAGTGAATTTCTCGTCCGAGATCAGTAGTAATTTTCGGAATTTCTACATCGATTCTAGTTTCTGGAGGTGGCTCTGGTTCTTCTTCTTTATCTTTATCCTCTTCCTACACATAGAATATGTTTAATGTTAAAACATTGGCGGTTCTCGTCAAATTTCGCTTTTCTCGCTTTGAATTAAAAATAAGTCGCGAAAGCCTGAAAGCACATTAATGTAAAGATTATATGCCTGTCTTGTTAACTTACATCTTCGATGATGGCGCGATGACTTGGACCTTCTCCACCGCTCTCGGATTTGCCACGACTATGACTTCTACTTCTACTTCTGCTTTTGCTTCTGCTTCTACTTCTGCTTTTGCTTCTACTTCTACTACGACTTTTGCTTCTACTCCTACTTCGACTATGGCTCCGTTCCTTGTCCCTCTCTTCTTCCTTCTTGTCCTTCTCATCATCTGTGCTAATGTCACTTGCATCACCGAATAATGCGTCCGCGGTTGGAGCAACGCTATTCTCTTTATCTGCCGTCTCGTTATCAGAATCTGAGTCTATTATCGTTTTAATTCGTTTAACAGTTTTTTCCGTATCTGAACCAGAACCGCTGTTTTGTCGTTTAACTTTTGATCGTTCTTCATCGCTCTCATCAGACTTTGGACTGCGATCTAAGCAAGGAGAGAAAGTTTCATAACATTAGATACAGTCCAAATATATTTTTTAACTTATTGCCAAGTTTCACAAGAAAGAAACATATTTTAAATATATTGACTAATAAAATAAAACAAATGCAAACCTGTTTGTTTAAAGGATCTGTTCGATTCGTTATCGCTTTTATCATTTTTTGGACTTTTGGATCTCGACCTCTTGCCGTCAGATTTTTCAGAACCTGCTCTTTCCGCGGACTCGTCAAACTTTCTCGACGACGCGGAAGAATTCGAGCGCCTTTCTGCTGGACTCGCGGAACCCACTGACTTGTTACTCCTTTGCGAGGAAACGCTTCTAGATCGTCTACTTTTTGGTGAATCCGATGCATTGGATACAGGAGAAGCTGGAGTCTTGGATTTCCTCTCCGCCGAATGGGCAGATCTCGAGCTGATGGGTGACTTCGGACTAGAGGAACGTACGCTACCGCGCGGAGACGGCGAGCGCGACCTCGGTGACCTGGGTGACTTCTGAGAGTCTATCGAACTGTTGGAGGCCACTGACTTTGGGCTGCCGCTCCTGGATCTCGCAGAACCGGATTTCTCGCTCTGAACTGAACCGACACTCGAACGTCTTGAGCCTGAGCCCGCTGAAGGGCTCTCCGACTTGCGACTACCATCCAGCTTGTTCGACTCGACGGTGGATCTCGACGCGCGGCTGGCATTCGACGTGGGCGACGCGGGCGCGTCATTCTCGTCCTCGGAGCGCTCGCTCCTAGCGTTGCTCGACGTCTGTCTCGGAGCCTGCGACGCTCGACTATCGCTACGACTTGATCTCGAGGAGGCAGAGGCATTGTCGGATTCTGATCCTGAAAAACAGAATCAGGATTTATAGATTTCTCGTCAGATTTTGAACCTTGATCTAAGTAAGAAGGAAAATTTCACGATATTAGATATAGTACAAAGATAACACGTTTAATTTTTATTGCAAAGTTTCCCAGAAGGAAACATTTTGGTCCATATTCTGAATCCTCTTTTATCGATAAAAGGGCCTCTAAAAGTGGCTTATAGCCAATCAAAAGGCTTATAAGGAGCACTTTTATCGATAAAAGAGAATTCGGAATATGGACCTTTAAATATAACGATTAAGAAAATAAAACAAATGCGATCAGAATATCGTTTATAGACATAACCTCAAAAATTGCTGAAATTACTTTGCTTGTGACATTCGTGTCATATACATTATTAATTTCATAGAATTGCAAAGAAACACACAACGTAAATGAAAATCCATCAACATTTACGTACCAGAATCACCGCTGGAATCGCGCAAGTTCTGCCGCATCGGCGACATGTTTACCTGCTTGAAGCACAGTATAGGTTTGTTCGCGTCGCATACTCCAATGTACTCCAGAGAGCACTTGGATCACAGGTTAGATGGCGGTTAGAGCAGATGAGTTCATGTGCACCAACGTTTGATGACACGAACGGACTTGAGGCACTTCGTTTTCTTTTTTTTCAACCAATCGCGCATTACAGTATTATGGCCGGTATTCATAGTCCGATCTTATATTTGAGATCGTCTTAAGTTCGAGCTTGAAATGCTACGCAGCTATTTGATTTGGGAAAGTTGCTTTTTTGTAATTTAAATAAATTTATGCATTCAAAATAATGCATTATGGATGCGACATAAAGGATTCAACCAATCAGAGTTCTTTACGTGCGTTGGCCTTTATGGACAGCCGCCATCTTACCCGGCAATTTGCCTCCAAGGGTGGGAAATTCAAATGAGTTTGACTAAAATTACGTTAACATAAATTTACATTAATTTTTTGTTATTAATAATAGAATCAGTATTAAACGATGAAATAAATAATAAAATTATTCAAAATATTACAAGATTTTATATTTAATAAGACAATAATTCTTTATTCAATAAAAATTTATATTATGTTTAAATTGCAATAAACTTATAATGATTCGAGGAATTTTTAAATGTTTTTTTTTTATTTATAATTTCTTAAATCTTATTTTCTATTCGTTATATAAATAAAATATTTACAAGTGTAGAGAATGTTATCCATTGATTATAAAAAAACTTAAAATTAAGAAATTGATATTGTTATGTGCAATATAAAAAACTTAAATAATCACAAATTATGCCTTGATATCACTAGAAGATCACTTTGTACAGCTCAAACTGTTGGTCATTTGAAGTTGAGGGATAACAGTTACCTGAGAAATAAATCAATTATGAGTTTCTTTTTTATATCGATGTATAAATAATTTGTGAAGAGTGAAAGATGATGGCAAAAAAAGAAGAAAAAAAGACAATTTTTGAAAAGAAAAATAGAACTTTTTTATTTCTAAAACAAATTTAAATTCTGGACATAAAAATGCAAATAATAAAAGCAAATAATTTCAGAATATATATATATATATATATATATATATATATATATATATATATATAATATTAAAATAAATTGATGTTTTCAACAATTATATATATATATATATATATATATATATATATATATATATAATTAATGAAAACATCAATTTATTTTCTCCGTTTCACAACGTTGAAATGTTCGTCAAAAGTTCTTCGATTCGCGATCTCCATATATGTTCGTTTTTTATTTTTAACGGAGCTTTGTATCCTTGACCATAAGGATTACGAGAATTTAAGAAATCGAATAAAATATCAATCGAACGGATAAATTCAATCGTTGCTTCACAACCTTCGAACTCTGGTAACTGAAGTTCTTTTAAGCAAAACTCTAACGCGTCGGTAACACTCTGACTCAGAGTTTGAGCCGCTAAATTTACTTTCATTTTCATTTTATAATAGTCAATATGTCTTAAACGTAATTTGTTACCAGCACGTAAACTTTCTGCCTCTTGTAATTTTGCTAATTGCACAATGTATCTCCATTCAATTTTATTTCCTTTATTATCCAGTAAAATTTTCCCTTCATCAAATGCATTTACGAATCAATTTAAGCATGTGACAAGCGTCAAAAATTACGTATATAGGTTTAGAAGTTATTGAATGGGAGAAATAAGGCTATATTTTATTTTCAGAAAAAACTGTACCCAATTTTCGAAGAACGGGATTCGATTACCCACGTCGCCAATTGGCCAATTCAAAATAGGATTCTCTGATTGGTTAATCGTTGCTGGTTACCATAGGCACAGGTCGATATGATTGGCAGTGGTCAATCGGGACGTGGGCAAACGGGACACTCCCATTTTCGAACAGTTGCAAAATATTCATTAGACCCATCTAAAGTCAAAGAGACAACTTCAACACCGATCTCATGCAACTGAACTAATGTATTTTCAATTAATGCGGATGTTTTTGATGCAATTCCATTGATGAGAAAATAAGCAATGGGCAATTTCCAATTATCTATCAAGACTAACTACCATGAAAACTAAAGCATTTTTAGCTTCTTTTCAATTGTCATTTAGCACAAATTCTGGTCCATAATCAATGTGATCATAAACCTTTCCATCTCTATCACGTAGTGTTCCTTTTTTAATTTCAATCTCATCTATCATTAATGATCAGAGTACCTTCGGTTTTTTCGTTTTGACTTCCTCAACTTTTCGTGATAAAGCTTCAAAACTTTCCGTAGTACCTCCTGCTTCACCATCAATGGAATTGTACCATGAACGTAATGTACTTGGTGCAGGCAAAGCTGAATTCATTTTATAACGCACATAATTATAGGCTTTTGGAGAATAATAAAAAAATGTTAACGCAAAACTACGAAGGGCCAGTGGATATTGCATTCTTGAAATAAAATTAGACTTACTATTATGACTTACTTTCATGACACATTACAAAAATTTTTGAATACCTGAATCGTCTATAGATTCCAGAGAACGTAAACAAGCTTCAGAAACTTGAACCTTGACAGATCTACGAAGCTCATTGATCACGTCTCGGAAATATGATGCTTTTTTCTGCAGCTGATTAAATTTCCTTTTCTGTATCTTGATGATCTTTTCCTTTTCTTTCAACTTTTGTTCACATTCAAATAGTCTACGACGCAATATTGTGGAAAGACTTTCATATTGATGATCATGATCTACAATCTGCTGAGATTTGCACACTGGAGATGCTATTGAGTCGAATTGTATGGACGTTGATACCATTTCCACATCATCTGCGAAATTGTTAACAATTTGTTATGAATTTTCTCATTTCATATATTTTGTTATATATTTTTCATATATTAATTTGTTCATCATTCATCCTTAAATCCTTACCAGAATTGTCAAGTGTCTTCATAATTATGTTGCTAACATCATGACAGCTTTCTTTTCTTGCCTCGTTAACAAGAATTGGATTGGTCAACACATTGTGCGATGAATGTGAATTCATAATGTTGCTTGTTGAAGGTGGACTATTTTCCTTAGAAGCAAGTAATTCAGTCGAATCAAGAACTGGAAATGATACTTTTTTGTTATTACAATCATTTCTTTCTTCATATTATGGTAAAAATTAGATAGAAATTATAATAAAAATTATTGATATTTAATTTATCTGAAGTTCTATCAAGTGAATTACTATTAGGAGAATTTAATATTGTTGGAATACTGTTTTCCTTCAATGCCCAATATTTCCCTTGTACTTTTCTCAAATAAGATGCTTCAAAATGACTTGAACACAAACGACTACTTTCAGTAGGCTTCCAATTTAACATATTTATATTTTTCAACCATTTGTTGAGGAGTTCTTGTTTCTCCAAAGGAAACCTATTATAAAAAAAATATAGATATAAAATATAAAGATAATGAATAAGATATAAAGCTTTAGGACTAATGTCGAATAATACAACGTTAAAAAATATACCTGAAGAATGAATAAGGAGATTGATATGAACGTTCGCGCTTGCATATTGTACAGACTGCCGGGGAATCTCCAAAATAAGTTGGAACACTATTAAGCTTCAAGCGTACTCTAAATTCAGATCTATCAAAACAGTCTTCAGTAAAATGATCTGAACACAATAAACTTTCATAGGTAGGTTTCCAATGTTTCAATGGTATATTGTTGACCCATTGTTCCAATAAGAATTTATCTGATAAAGGAAACCTGTAAAAGATGGGTCGCACAGAATAGAACAAAATGTTAAATATTCGAATAACTAGTTTTCTTTAGCTATCTATTCTATGAAATATGAAAATAATTGACTTAATTTATTGATTAACTCGAAAACACAACCTGTCACATTTCGTAAATATTGTGTATAATGTATAGATTATTCAATTTACTTACTTATGATATGTTCGTCTATCATTTTTTTTGTGAATGCTTCCACAAAAACAACACCTCACCATGGCAAATTATTTATAAACCTGATTTTAAACTTTTACGCATTTTAATCTGCAGTGCCACGGTGGACAGCACTATACGCATGCGCGAACCTCGGGCATGTAAAATGGTGGACCTTCAATTGGTATGTATGTATGTACACTGCGCGACAACGATTCGTTCCGTGGAGAGCGTAGCCTGTAACCAATCAGCCATTGCCACGCTGCCAGCTGATTGGTCACTTCTACGCTCCCCTTGCCCCGCGAGAGAGGGGCCAGGGAACGAATCGTTGTCGCGCAGTGTACATACCTCGCTCGGAGAGACACTTCCGATTAGACCACAGACTTCTATAATACACTAGACTGCTAGGCTCGTTATATATTCCCCACCTAGCGTGTACCCCGAAATAGAGAACCTCTAGGAGAGAGAATGGACAACTGATCAAGCTTTTTCATGATTGGCTGGCAGAAAATGTATCAATTTTAGCTATTGCGACGCCAATGCAAAATATGATGACACACAAATAGGACACACATGACACACATATATTAACCTATTTGTGTGTTATCATATTTTGCATTGGCGTCGCAATAGCTAAAATTGATACATTTTCTGCCAGCCAATCATGAAAAAACTTGATCACATGTCACATGATCAGTTGTCCATTCTCTCTCCTAGAGGTTCTCTACCCCGAAAGTATGTACACATAGGCACCCAAAGGCGGCAGACTGAGTTACCGATTGGAATGCGACTAATATTTTATAGTCCTACGACTATGGATTATTGAGTGAGATATGTGATATATATACTATATATCGTCGTTGTTCCGTTTATGTATATATAAATTAAACGAGCAAAATAAATTAAGGTGCATACATAGGTATATATGGATATATATATATATATATATATATATATATATATATATCCATAATAATGACAATAAGATGCGTGGTGCAAGGATGCACAAATATATATAAGAAATGTGGTATACATTTTTTAATATATTGTTTTAATATTATATTAATTCGAACTTGAAAATTTTATATTAATTATTATAACATTTTTATGTCCCTAACAGCACATGATATCATTCGAATATTCTATACTTATACTGTAAATATACATTACAGATATAATATATTGAGAATAATCCCATAACATCTCTTGTTGTATATTATTTTTCATATATTCTCAGAATATACTTTGAATATCTCGCGTATTAGTATATTCTTTCTCATATATTTTCCGGATATTCTATAATATTGCATGTGTTTCCTCATTTTGCCGCTACGCGCGCTACCAAACTCGTAGTTTAATTTTGGTGAAATGGACATAAAGGACTGGTATTTAACATGAGTTCTAAAGTTTCTTCTTTTTTCTTTTTAGTCAGTTTAATTTATAATAAGCTGACTTAATTTAAAATTTGTTTAGTAATTTAGTTGTTCTGGATTCTTGATTGGGATTCAGAATATTAAAAAGATTATTTGAAATTAAAATGAGAAATAGTGTGTGCGTTTACGGCATTTATCAAAAGTATTTATATTACATATATGAATTATACTGCAAGATATTCTCAGTATTTACTATTAACCAAAATAGGCGGACATTAGAGCATTCTTAGTATATACTTAATATATCATAGTATGTATCTCGAATGTTCTGAGAATATATGCATTGTACTTTTGCGATATTCTTCGAACATTCTCAGTATCTACATGTGTTAAACCCCCTGTTAGGGGTTTAGCGTCAAGCGTTGAGCGTCAAAAACACGTGCGCACCCTTGCGCATAATTCTAAACAGGCAGATTCCAGCATCTTGACGCTAATACAATGTTTAGTAATAAAAATTTAATAGATACCGTAGAGATAAGTAGATTGTATATTCTTCATAGAAAATGTATTAATATATATAATATATAATAGATATTATTATACAAAATATATATTATAGAATTGCGCGATTAGCAACGTAGTACAACATAACCAAATAATTGGTATAAATATATGTCTTCTAAACATATATTATTACAACATGAATATTATTTATTACAATGTATTCTTTGTATAAGATATAACGTGTGCACGTTGAAAATCAATAAAAACAATATTTTTAATCA
This sequence comes from Camponotus floridanus, assembly GCF_003227725.1. Lineage (NCBI taxonomy): Eukaryota > Metazoa > Arthropoda > Insecta > Hymenoptera > Formicidae > Camponotus > Camponotus floridanus. The sequence goes on along the minus strand of NW_020229327.1, from coordinate 203,727 downwards.
CGAATGCATGAAACATTGGCATAGGCACACTGCGCTTGTCACCCTTTTTGACGCTTTAACGCTCGATGCTCAGACGCTCCTATGTAAAGGCACCTTTATATAGGACCTTTATATTTGTATATAGATCAGTGGACCCTCTAGACTGGCCATCAGGGGGCCACTTTTGATTGGTGCCATTTTTATGCAACTCCTGCTCATATTCAAATTTTAATTACTTCATTTTGAATATAAATGATATTTAATAATAAATATTATAAATTATAATAATGAACATTATATATATATAGGTAAAATAAGAAATATTATATAAATTATAATAAGAAATTTTATTTAAATGTTAATAATATTAATATTATAAAAAAAAGATAAATGAAAAGATATGATTAAAGATGATTGATTTGTAGGTATCCAATTTTTACGATTAACGTTTTTTATTCATTCAGCACGATGTTTGGCATCTCTAGGAAATACTCGCATCATATATATCCTTTCGCAGACGAATTATTGCAGAATTCTGTTGCATTCACCCATTTTACTGTTACTTTTTAATTGCGCAAGATACAGACACATTTATAAACACATATATTTGCACATTCGTGTAAGTAAAATCTAGAGTCTCTGCATAGATCTAGAGTTTCAGCCTATATCTCTCGCAGGATTTTGCATAAACATGGGGTACTTTCCGATTCACGCATGATGTGCATGAAGTGACAGAAAATGTATAATATGCGTGACATGAATTATACATTTTTTGTCACTTCATGCGCATCATGCATGAATCGGAAAGTATCTATGGACGACACATATTCTCCATATACGCGCACTCCCGGTAAAAAATTTTTCATGTATATTCATGCAGAATTGAATATAATTGTACAAAAGTATATATACCCAGATAGCACATGGAACTCCTATGGACATCCAATGGACATTCGAGTTTGGACATGTGGACGTCCATAAGATGTCTGAATTAAGTCCGACGGATATCCATTAGACATCCATAAGACGTCGGTTATTCACTACTTCGGATGTCCAAAAAACAATCCAAAAAAGGACTTAAAATGGACATCATTTTCAGTGTCTTACTCTTTCAAATTATTATTGGAATAAATATCAAAAATTCATAAACTCAGAAAAAAATTTATATTTAATTATGTATAATTGTGTAGATATAATTATGTATGGATTTTGACCTAATTTAATCATATATAAAAAATTGTTCTTTATTATACATAAGTAAATAGCATTATGCATCCTTCATAACATTTAAAACATAAAAAATTCTTTGGCCCAACAAAATTAAATAATATAATAAAATAGTATAATTTATCTATTTCATATAAAACTTTACATAAAATTCATGTAAAAATTTTATTTATATTTATACTTGCTTATTGCACTCTACATTTTAAATAGGTAATTTAAAATGTAAAGTGCAACAAGCAAGTTTAAATAGGTACCGGATTATTTTCGTTTATTTGCCGGACATTTACTTGTACGACTTATAAAATCAATTTAATATCTGAAACTCTTGTATTGAGATCACAAATTAAATGGAACAGTATATTTTTAATCTTATTTGTTACTCTTTGCAAACTTTATATAATTCTTATAACTAAAACTTAAATATGAGAAAGATAGCGCATCGCACGTCGCATAGCGGTAAACGAACGAACTAACACATCCTTGCGTGCTCGCGCGAAACTTTGATGTCCAAGATCGGACATTTTGTGGACGTCCAAATATTGGCCGTTAACGGATGTCCCGAATCGGATGTACGATGAACAGTCATTTCATGTCCATGGACGTACGGACGTAAAATGGACATAAAATGAATGTCCATAAAATGTCCTGTGCTGTCTGGGTAATTGTGCAAAAATATGTATAATTATAAATAATAGAGTACAGGACATTATATATATTTATATATAAGTGCAATAACTCTTACATATAATTAAATATAAGTGCGCATTTTGCATACTTATATATAATGTTCACAATGTTTTATGTATAATTATACATGGATTTCTGTTAGTTTAATATATAATTATATGTAAGTCTTGCGTCATATAAATATGTATAAGTAACAAATATAGTTCAGATACAATCATACATAATTGTATACAATTCTATATAAACGAGAAATTTTGATCAAAATGTATATACATCTTTCCCTCAATGCACTCATGAACAACGGAGGGTGAAACATTTTGTGCTTAATGACCCGGGAAAAAAAGTCCATGTCTATTTATATAAAAAAAACATACAGTCTTATATGATTATATATATCACATATGATTTTATCAGAGCATACGTTTTTTGTATATGTTTACATATGATGTCCATCTCTGACCATTTCTGATAATAAAAAATGATATTAGATACCTCACGTCATTTTGTACAAGTCAGACATAGTCAGATATCATATCTAAGCATGTATAAAATCAAAGCAAAGGTTAGTTTTATGTATGCTTTGATATAAATCATATATGATATTATATATAATCATTTAAGATTATATATGATTTTACTTTTTTTTATATAGACAAATATAATTTTTCCTAAAAATTATATCTTGCATTATATATTTAATGAATTATTATGCAGTATTTAAAAACAACAGTTAAATGTATATTATTATAGAAGCAGTTAAGTGATATATCGAAAAAATTGTAAATTCTTAATGAATAAGAATATATTCTTAATTGGCGACTTCTACGCCGCTACTCGATTTCCGTGTGCGACATGTCTCTTCATTTGCCGCTACGCGGCGACACCACTCTTAATTTTTTTAGTATTCAATATTTATCATGAAATGTATATAAAGGACTAGTATTAATGTAAGATCTAAAGTATATTTTTTCCCTTAGCAGTGGTGCGAAAGAGAGGACGCTGCTCACATATAGGTTCTCTATGAGCATGTGAGCTGCATCCTCTTTGACATCACTGTTTATCAGTTTATTCCAAGCTGGATTTCTTGTTGGGATTCAGAATATTTATTTATATATGATTTCATAATATACATGATTTCATAATATATATGATTTCATATGATTTAATATTTATTCATATATGATATCATATATGACTATATTTGGCAAAACATAATTAAATGATATTGACAAAATCCATATATGGCCAATTTTGGGACTTTTTCTTCTCGGGATTATAAAAATATATCTTTATATAATAATATACAAATATATATATTCATATCCATTTATACATAAGCATATCTATTTTTTATATGGACAAAATTGATATATAAGTTTGTATAACTAGATATAATCAATTTTGTCTAATTATATATGAAAAATTTTTTACCGGGCTCTATCTGATGGCCAGTCTCTGATTTCCTAGCGAAAATAAATATTCGGAGCATAAGTCGAAGGAAGTGTAAGGAAAGAGTAACAGAAGCATAAACGAAACTCCTAAGAAGCGTAAATTGAAACGCCGAAGCGTAAACGAAGCTTTTAACGCTTCGTTTATGCTTCTGTTACTCCTTCCTTACATTCGACTTATGCTCCGAATATTCATTTTCGCTAGAGAGAGAGTAGACAGCCTGTCTATTTATTGTCTTTCTTCATATTTTTTAATAATTTGAAGAACTTCTATTAGACATTGCGTTTTATTTGTAGAAGGAATGTACTTCAATCCTTCTTCGATGGCTAACATGTAACCATCTTTACATTTTTTATTATATATTTGAGATGATACTGTTTTCATTTGCGCAGATCTTTCTTTACTTGCGTCTGCCAAGTTACGATCAATTTGATCGTGTTTCAATGTCTGTGGATTTTTGAAGTTTACTGGATTGGAATTCTTACTTGGCTCCAAAAATATGGTGCTGTTAGTACTACTACAGTTAGAAAGTGTACTAGCAGGTCTATTTAAGATCTCGCTATTACTTGACATAACTGTTTCTTCAATATTTAATGATAATTCGTTATCTGAAAATAATTTACAATACTTATTAAACACAATATTGATATTAAAATTATGCTTCTTTTATTTAATATATACCTTTGTCTATTAATTGAATAGGTTCATTATAGCTGTGATCATATAACGGTTGAGAATTAATAAAATTAGAAGATTGCTTGAATTTTTTTAACGGCTTAACATTTGTTGTATTTGTTTCGAATAACGTGTGTGGACTTTGTGAGTGCAATGATTGGTTCTGTTGAGCAAATGATGTTTTTGTTCTGCAAAGAAAATTAAATTAAATTAACAATAAGAACTAAAATTATGAAAAAATATTAACAAATATAAATGTACATATTAATTGTAATATATTTGTAACATACTATGCCATCGGAGGATACGAAGGGAATTTAACTTTAGTTAGTTAATTTTGGCATTTTATAATATTGATGAGTGACTATATATGCTCTATGCAAGAGAATGCAATATAATTATCATAAGAAAGACTCGTTAAAATTTAAAATTAATAAACACAGAGTTAGGCAAATACGAGTCAGAAATAACCGATATAACGCAATATAATTATTATATAATATATGTTATATTATAAATGTTACATCTATAAATGGTAACTTATAACTAACATGTACATTCCATATACATATATTAGTTACAAATAGTCTAACACGTATATATTTGTTTATTGGATAAATACAATAAAATAAAATAAATACAATAAAAGATAGTACAACTAGATATTTACCTTCTGTGAATTATGTGAGGAATTAAAAATAACATATTTCTATATAACTGCCATTCTTTTGTAGATTTATATCCAGAATCAGATAGCGGTGATTTTTGTCGCCTATTTTCTCTGCTAAACATATCTCTTAAAGACGACCACCGTTTTTCAATTGCTCTAGCTACATAAAATAATTTTATATTATAAAGCGTTTTTCTAATTATAATATAATAATTTAATTATAATATAATAATTTAAAAAATAAAAAATTTACCTGACATATTTACATCATACAAGGTTTTCAACATTTCAGAAATTTTTTTCCATAGTTCTTTTTTTTTGTTAATATTTTTGAAATCCACATCACGCTTATCATATAAGCAATGATTTTTACACACAAAATCAATAATTATTTCATCTACATTTAATGACTCTATAATAAAATAAAGGTTATATTATTATACTTACAATTACAGACTCTCTAATCAGAGTCTGGACATAAATACATTAGGCTATATTGTCCGATATTTTTCTTCCAAATCCTGAGAGAGAGAGAGAGAAATATGTGCTTCTTCACTCTCTCTTAGTTAATGTCTCATAACTTCTTATTTATACTGCGCATATGAGTATAAAGTAATAAATAATGGTTGGATGTGCGGAAGAATTTTGTAATAATTCCTCGTTAAAGGGATATATTATGAAAATATATCCAAAAGATGAACAATTTAATTTTCTAGACTTGTGAGACTTAGACGTTATAAGGAAAATACTTTATACTTTATTAATAAACCAACCAATACTTGAAATATTCTTAAAATTAGAAAATATATATAAACATTATAGTCCCTATTTTAAGATCATGTATAGAGTAAATTTAAATGAATTTTTACTTGATAAATTTTTAATTCTGTTCCAGTAGATCATATTCTTAATTGTCATAATTTGCGTCAAAAATTATTTAAAAAATTTGCTAGCTTAAGATTAAAATTTAAAAACAAAGAAACTGTATTAATTAATCATAAATATTACGATAGCAAATCGATGATGATGCACCATAGTTTAAAATAAAATAATGTATTACTTTACATGTATAAAATAAATAATTAATATATATAATAAATATGTTTTATGATGTGTATATGTATATATAATATATATGTTATTTATATCCTTTTTCTTATTTTCTTATTTTTTTAACTATTAATTGATTACTTCAATTTAATTACTATCAAAGTTTATATTTTCAACTGATTCACTCACTCTCTCACTCATTCACTCACTCACTCACTCACTCACTCACTCACTCTCTCTCTCTCTCTCTCTCTCGTAATGTTTAAAAACATTTTTTTTATTCTGTTATTCAGATTGTTCTTTTTTATTCTATTCTAAAAAAGGCATGTTAAGTCGATTCTCGAATGTATCGGTTTATCTTGAAAATCTCGAAATGTATTGTTGCCTCTTTTTCGTCGCTCTGATTGGTTTTTATGATGTTGCATATTTCGTGTTATTTGAGTGTTATTTGTCATTTGACATCACGAAGGTTATATTGACAGTGCAATACAAAGAATTGGTAAATTAATAAGAGAAAATAATTTCGAAAGGGTTAATTGTGTTCATAAAGTAAGTATATATGTCATTAAAAATATATAATGCAACAGAATAAATGGCGCACGCGAAGCGCACGCTTTGTTTTGTTCTAGTATATTTAAAACTCAATCAAATTTTTTTCCATACCTTTTTATATGTAAGAGATTATTCTAAACAAACTGCAAAATTAACAATATTAAAACAAATTAAATAATAAGAAAAATTAAAATTTCCATGTATTTTTTTAAATATTTAACAATTTATTATATTTTAGCAATAGAAACTTCATAAAACTGGCGCGAATTGAAGAAAAATGGCGGACCAATCAGAGCTTGCTATCTTATGTCCAGACTCTGATTAGAGAGTCTCTAATTATTCGGAGAGAGTCGTAAGACGTCGGAAGTCGGAAAAGATGGGAGTTGACCATCTTGCATTCCGACACCAACACGCGGCTTGCGACAACTCGATACGCAGGTCTTAGCTTACCGGGCCTATAACGATAAGGCTTCTTCACGCCATTGATAGCTCGAGCGCTCTTCCTCGTTGCTTTAGTAGGGAGCTGTTTGCGAGGAGCTTTTCCTCCTGTCGATTTGCGAGCGATCTGCTTCGTACCTGCCATTGCAATCAACGTAAAACCACTATATATATAGTAGCGCAACTCTCCCGATTTCGTGTTGGCCAAAATGGAGTGCGCATGCGCGAAATAAAGGAGTTGAATAGTAAAGACCCTGAAGGCTATAGCACACAATTTCCATAAGACATAACAGTAAAGTTTCGGCCAATTGCGTTGCTCAATTTAGCCGCCCGTAACCAAATTGAGCAACGCGATTGTCGCGTAAGTCGAAATCTTACTGTTATGTCTTATGGAAAGTGTGTGCTATAGCCTTGACACACGAAAAAACATAAGCAGTGAAACGTAGTCAGTAAGTAAATTGACCAATCACGATTGAACAGTAAGGCAGCTATATTAAAACGTAAGAAAACGTAAGGCTGATGGCAGAGAAATAGATGTCTGTTATAGTCGTGGACGTAAAGTAAGGTAGAGAAAAACGTATGTCGTACAAGGCCATTGTGACAATGGCCTTGTACAACATACGTTTTTCTTTGTCTTACTTTACGTCCACGACTACGACAGACGTAAACACTCACGTTTAGTTCTCTGCTATCAGCCTAAGAATTCGGATTGGTCGATTTCCTTACGGACTACATTTCACTGCTTATGTTTTTTCGTGTGCCAAGGCCGTAACGCCATCTAAGGCTGATGGCAGAGAACTAGATGTCTGTCGTAGTCATGGACGTAAAGTAAGACAGAGAAAAACGTAAGTCGTACAAGGCCATTGTCACAATGGTTTACGTCCACGACTACGACAGACATCTAGTTCTCTGCCATCAGCCTAAACCTTTCTCGTTTACTCTTTTGTTTTTCGTTCTCTCTCACACATTTAAATATTCAGTTTAAATGCCTAAGTATATCGCGTAATAAATAACTTTTACATGTATGTGATAATTTATAGATGTAAGTTTATTATAATATTGTAAGTTCTTTGTTATTATATATATATATATATATATATATATATATATATATATATATATATATAGTGATGCCGTCCCGACGCGCGTCCATCCGCCCCGGGAATTTTGACGGGGCGCAAGCCGAGCAGCCACGCCAGAGAAAGATTGCGAGAGCCGTATCGAAATTCCTGGAGAGACGAGCCATTAATATATTTCACGTCGTTATTAATTATTTTTTTGTATTATCCTGTATGTCGAGCAACCCGCCGGAGAACATTCTGAGAAAGAAGAAGAAGAAGAGGAATTTTTACGACAGCTTGTGGCGGTGATGATGCCCCGGTTAATCTGGTTGTTGGCGCCTCGCTATTCCATCTGCCTAACTGCAGCGGAGCTGGTCGCGTTCTCTTCCTTGCGGTAATCTCCTCTGTGAGAGGAGGTACGTCTTCTATCGCTGCCATGGTGTCGCTGGAGTTACTGCTCTCTTCTTGAATACTTTCTTCGGCTGCTTTTCTTCTCGAAGGATGGGAGCGAGAGATGTGTTTTAGCTCCGCGGGGGTCCTCCTTATATTTCCTAAATGCCGTTTTTGATTTACGGGAAAAGCAAAGTTGGCGTGCGACGCCTAGCGGAGGTGCCCGGTACTTGGCGCGCAGCTTATAACTAGCCGCCGCGTGCTTGCGCTCTTGCGAGAAAGCAAAGTCGCCGCGCGCCGAGTCAGTGCGCTATCGCGAAACGTATTATTGCGTCTCATGTGGCATGTACCGCCACAGTATGGATTTAATCGACTCTGCTTTAGGTTATCGATACTGTACGCTTTGATTTTTTTCAAAATTATATCAATTGCATTGCTCGATTGTAAAGTTATTTCATTGTCGAAATCGTTCATCGAAACGTTCCAGCAAATTGGGATCATTATTTTCAGGATTTTTTGACGTATCGTTAGGAAGATTATAAGATTTTAAACGGTTCATAATTAAACGGCTCTATTATGAGCGGCAAAACAATGGCTTTCTTTATCATTAATGTCTTCATAAGTCGAAAAAGTTATTGATAGGATGTCCGTATTTAAATAAACTCATCAATCTCTGTGTACGTACTCAAAACACCGACACAGCACAGATAAAAGGCTTTTTTCTCAAGAGATTCGTGATTAAAACAACTCCAACGTGTAACTAATTTGATTAGATGTGCGATATCAATACGGATAAGATACCTAGGGCATTGAATACGCATGGATGATGTGCTATTATCAAAAATAATACAATTCTCGATGTATGTTTTAAGATCACTGTTGTTGAATGCTAAAGAAGTCGCATTTAGAAGTGCCAGTGAGTAATCTACGACCACTTGTTTCGGAACCGAGCCCCCAGAACGCAACCATTCTCGCATTCAGTATGTATTGGTATCATGTTTTTCAGAAATTAATTGAAATAAAGGTAATCTTTTTATGATAACTACAAACAGCCTGATAGAGAAAAATGACTTGTTTGGAGCTATCCGGTTTTGGAATTTGTTTTACTAATCCACCCGTTGCATCAAAACTAATGCTACCGATATCGTCTTCTTTCTGAAATTTTTTATATAAAAAAAGCTGCGTAGGACTCCAATACATCACATAAAATTTATCAAGGCCGATCTCATAAATACATCCGCTGAACTCTTGACTGTACTTCATATACCATACTGAGGCAAGAGCCGCTTTAACTTTAAATAACCCTAATTCTTTATCTCGAGCTTCCTGTTTTGCTTTACGTGCAACATATTCCGAAGGCAAGTTAGCCGGTACAACGTCTCCGAAATTCATTAATTTATTAGCTTCATTACGACATGCGTAAGTAGATGTGCCTTGTAATTCCTTTCCAATACGAATCCGTCTGTCACATACTTGCCGCTTTTTTTCATGCGCTATTCCGCGAGAATCGAAAGTAGAAATGTTTACGATCGGACTCTCCTTAGTCGGTTCGTTTTAACAATAAATGTGAATTTTCGATTTACATTCCGAGCAACTGCCTTTAATTGATAAGAATATCTCGCCAGAATTTCGATTAATTTTTGCATTTTTCAAAGAGTAAGGGCAGAGCAATTTTAAATAACTCCATAATATATCGTACACATCAGTCCAATCAATAACGAGTATTTCATATTCGCGATTTTTGTATTTTAAAATATGCGATTTGAGAGTGTCCCATTAGTTTTTAGATATCGCTATTGTTTCACGCAGAAATAGTAATGTACAATCTGTTTCACCCATCGACCAATTTGAATCATTGCGCAAACCATCCGCGGATGTGTCGAGATTATTTTCATCTTTGATAGATTCCAACGTTTTGATTGCATGTATTCGACCGAAAACATTATTCCTATTTTTTGACAAATAGAGATAGATCCTTATGAGGTAGTCCTTTGACATTTTGCCTTGCATCAACCGCCTTTTGCCAAACATCATCACTCCATGGCAAAAGTTTGTTTTTATTATCGAGAAACCAAAACCCTTTCAAGGTCTCATAAATTTCGACGAATTCGTCGGCGTTTGAGGCATTTTTATATTATTTTCAAAGCTGACAGAATAAATGCTAAAGATATATAAGAATAAGATATAGCTGTAGAATAAATTACTCGAAACCGCTACAAAATAATAAGAAATATCAGCGCAACAGCTATTTCCTTCATATGAGCTATTAGTCGCTTCGTGCGGGCAGCCAAAGTGTAGTGGAGGCAGAGCTGCCAGATCAGCGACGTAAGCAAAGCTGCTAGATCTCCGCCGCAAGCAACATGCAATACCTTATGGAGGGGATAACGGGGATGTGAGCGTAACGTACGTATGAGCTCGTAGAAACGCCGAGATATAAGAATGCTTAACATTTTAGTATGGAAAAACATCGATATTTTTTTACAATTAGCAAATATATATTTACCAGTTATAAAAATTATCTAATATAAGGAACTCAAAGAGAAAAACGTTTAATGCTGCTTAATTTTTGAATGGTACAACTACAAACGAAACGAAAAGCACTACAAACAACTACAAACAATTCTAAAGAAGACTGTGCAAACGGATTTGAGATATCTAAATGTCGGAAGTCATTTTTTCGAATTTTTATATTTTTTTAAGAGATAAAACTACAAACGAAATTATTGTTACTACAAACAATTACAATCGAAATGCTATCGTTTTTTATATTAAAAAATTAATTTTTTAAAAGTCGGGTGCCAGGTTCACATAGCTGAGATATTTTCATCATCGTCATCATTCTGAATGCTTAATGATAGACTAGTATTTGTTCTAGAAAGAAAAACGACACTTAGCGTTTTCGAATATATTCGAAAAACTCAATAACAAAGTCAAGTCTGAAATGTTTCTCTATTTTAAATTATTAACCTTTTTCAATATTATATATTATTAAACTTACGGAGCTTTTCCCATGACGTCGTTTAAAAACTTCATCTGTTCATAAAAGCAGAAGGAATTTTTTTTACTGTTTAATGCTTCAGCAGCAGATTCACTTGGGATATAAGTATGTTCCTTTTTTTGCTTTTAAAAAGCAATCACGTAGATATCGCCACCTTTTTTTAATTTCGGTTACACTCAATGTGCCTATAAATACACATTTAAATAAAATGTCTGAACTTCAATAATATCATCATACATGGTGAAAATATAAATACTAACCTCCTAATGAGTTGCATATTTCTTGCCACAATGCATTTTTTTTTAAAGTGCTTCTTTCACTTGCTGGTATCCGATGATCGAATAATATCGAATAAGCTCGCTTCTGCGATACATGATATATTAATAATTCATCTTTGTCAATTTCTTGTAGATTATTTAATTCTTCTTGTGAATTATTAAATTCTTCTTGTGAATTATTTAATTCTTTATTTGGTAAATTAGATTCATTGAACTCTTCTATGCGAGATACTAAAATAAGAGGAACAATTATAACAGTGGCAAACGGAAATTTGTCAGTATCATTGCCAGACAGTATAATTTTTCAATAAATAACTCAATAAATAATGGCATACTTTGTCAAAAAATATGTTTCAATTACTAAAATAATACTTACTGACAGTGACTACTAAATTTTCATCCACATTTATACAATCATTGTCTTTATTAAATGGTTGAAAACAAGAGTGGTCTAATAAATTAAAATTAAAATATTGTGGGAGAATGTATCCACAATACCCACATTTTTTATTCTATAAAAAAATAATAAACAATCATAACCTCCAACTTCCGTATAAGTAATAAACTAATATTTTGTAAAAAAGTTGTTTAATGTAATATTACAATAATATGAAATTATTAATTTAAAATTTAATTTGTTATTTGTATTTTTTAATAATATTCTTACGGATATCTGCTGTTTTGACATTTTTCACCATATACATAATTTCGAAGTTCCGCACAAAATGTGCATAAAATAGAAACTTGCGGATAGAAATCGGCGGAACGAACGTAAAACAGGTTAAACCAATCACGAACGTTCCGCCAATTCCGCATTGCGCATACGTTCCGTATCATGGGACCATAAGACGTAACATGAATTTCAATCAGTTGAAATTTTTACGTACGGAGAATTGATATATATACATGAGTGATTGCTACTAAAAAGTTGTGGCACATCTCTATTCTACTCCATTTATGTTCATTGAATTGAGATGTGTATACATATATCTGATTATGTATGATTTAATATTTAATAATATTAAAGTATATTTATATGTGATATATACAGGGTGTCCCATTTTAAGTGTCCACCCCAAATATCTCTCTCATTTTTGATTTTAGAGAAAAATGGTTCAGACATGTTTTGTATGGTTTCGAGGGGGCCATAAGATGGTATCATTGATTTAACGAGTCATTTGAAAGTCACGTGAAGGTTATCTCAATTTTTTTAAATGGCACCCCTTATTTTTTATTACATATTCTTGTAGCTGACCTCGAGAGCTTTCCAAAACACTATAATCAAATGTTTTTTCGTGAAGTACTTTTCGAGTTATAAAGCTCCAAATTTACAAAATTTTGATAAAAATACAAAAATTTTCGTAAAACATTCACTTTTCGATAGTCTTATCTTACATGATCCAGTCAAGGCAAGATCCGAGGATGATCCAGCCAGTCAAGGCAAGATCCGAGCATGATCCAGTCAGTCAAGGTAAGATCCGAGCATGATTCAGCCAGTCAAGGCAAGATCCGAGCATGATCCAGCCAGTCAAGGCAAGATCCGAACATGATCCAGTCAGTCAAGGCAAGATCTTCTTATCTAGAATTACTTTAAGTGTTCAAAAACTTGGCCATTTACTTGTATGCATAGCTCTAGTCTATGGTGAAAGTCGTCCCTAATCTTTTCAAGAACATCTACATTAATATTTCTGTAAGCCTGTCTGATTCGGTTTTTCACATTTTCAACGGTTTTAGGCTTTTGCGAATAAACTATATCTCTAATGTAGCTCCAGAAATAAAAATCTAGGGGCGTCAAGTCGGGTGATCTTGAGGGCCATTCTTGAACTCGGCTGCCCATACCAATCTATTCGGGAATATATTGTTTAAATATTGTGTAATGGCTCGAGATCTATGAGCCGGTGCTCCATCTTGTTAAAACCACATTCGTCTGAGTAAATCATTGTCGACATGTCTCAAGAGGTTGGGCAGGTCATCATGAAGAAATCTTAGATAGATTGCCGCATTGAGATTTTCTTAAAAAAAATATGGACCAACAATAACATCTCCCAGGATGTCTGTCCAAATGTTAATGGACCACTGCCGTTGGAACTCTTGGCTTCTCTGCCAATGTGGATTAGTATCTGAATAATAATGGCAGTTATGTCTATTAACGCTTCCTCTATTACAAAACGTGGCTTCATCAGAAAAAAGCGTATCAGCAATGAACCGGGGATTTTGTTGGATTTGATCTCGAGCCCAGTTATAAAAACATACACGGCGTTGGTAGTCTCTCTCTTCCAATTGCTGAGTTAGATGAATGTGATATGGGTGAAACTTGTTGAGCTTGAGCACACGATTGGCTATTGATTTACCGTGTTGTCTCTCAATTTGTCTCGTAGAGATTTGAGGATTCAAAGCAACGGCACCTATAACAGTCAATAATGTGACTTCATCAGAGCTCGATTTTCGCCAGTTTCTTCTAACAAAACCCTGTTCAGCTCTGTTGCAGAGTCTTTTTATTACTTTCCTATCAGGATGACGTCTGTCTGGAAATCTTTCAGCATAGAAAGCCTTTCTGCTGTCGAGTAATTATTCCTGGCCTCACCCAAAATGCGAATCATGTCCACAATTTCATTTGGTGGATAAGACATAATTACAGACATAATTACAGACATAATTATAAAGAAAAAATGCGCCAAAATATCAAAAATTTGTCTTATCAAAAAAAGTCAATGGATAATAATATGCGTCTGTCTGAGACTTTGCCAAAATACCGAAAGTTGCCCAAGTAAGAAATTGGAAACAAGCCTCTTGATATTTGTTTCATTAAAAGAATTGACAATTGCACTTTCACAATTGTTACAGTTCATTGATCATCAAACAACAGGAAAACAGGATCTCGCCTTGACTGGATCACGCTTAGATTTTTTTTTAATTCATCGCACATTATGAAATAAAAAATAAGCAGAAACAAAGAATTAAAGAAGAGTGAATAAAAGAAGATAAAGTCAAAAGGATAAAGATATATAACAATTTTAAATAATAACTCACAATCGGGATCGTGATAGTCTCTTGAACACCAAGGTTTCACAAGGCACGTATATAAACAAATGCCGAGTGTGCCTCATTCTCAGTACACGAAAGAACGGCGATGAACGAATTTGAACTAAACGTCAACATAATGACTCGTAAGTAAATCATTATATATTTGTACAAAAACATTTTGTATTTCTGTAGATTTTTCTTGTGTAGAAATTTTGGTGTTAAATTTTTAACATACTTTTATGTTAATGTAACATATTGTCGTTGTGTTATTTTGACTTTTCTACATTGAGTTAATATTTACCGTTTTTAAGAGTTAAAAACAACACAATAACGTTCAAATGTTACATTTTAATGTTAATTTTTTACATATTACTTGTTATTTATTTACATATTTGCCTTCTGTTAAATTAACATTAAAATTAGAGTGAATAAATTGGAACATGTGAAATATGTTAAATTTAACACAAAATGTTTCACTGTATAAAAAAATACTAAGAAACTCATCTTTTTAATTTTTCTAAATTTTAGAGGAAATTAATGCAGAAATGGGCGCGCTCGCTCTCCAAGAGCCAGATATGCGACAGTTAATGCAACAAATGTTGCATCAACAACAATTGTTCCACCAGCAGCTGCAATTGTATATACAGCAGCAGCAGCAACAGCAACAACAGCAACAGCAGCAGGAGCAGCAGCAAGAAGAGAAGGAACAACAGGCGCAAAATGGTAAATTATTTTTTTATATTAAATTTTATTTATCTAATTATATATATATATATATATATATATATATATGCATTTTTATAATTTATTTATTATTTATGTTTTAATTTTCAGATAACATAAGAAAAAGAGGAGGCGGACAGTCCCGTAGACGCTGGTATGCCCGGCGAAATAATGGGCACTAGGGACGGATGGGGCGTCGCCAGCACCCAAAATAGAGGAGGCCGAGAAGCTGGCCGAGGACGAGGAGGCGGCCGAGGACGAGGAGGCGACCGAGGCCGAGGAAGGCCAATAATTATAAATAATTATTATTATTAAAAAAAATTATTATAATTAAAAAAAAATTATTAATAAAAAAAAATAAAAAACAATACAATAATTCAGAATATTTTACTTTCCCTTCTTTCTACTTTCTTCCTTCCTTTTTTGTAAAATATAATGAAATAATGGAATGTAGTATAATAGGGCTCCAGGCGAAAGTCCACATAAAAAACCTAACGCGCCATTAGTGATACCTCATGGGTGGTGTGGAAAATCGCACTATTTTTCTTAATTTCATATTTTAAATGTATGAAAAAATTAATTATATTTAATATATTATAAAACGTGTGTGTATATATATGTAACATATATATATATATATATATATATATATATATATATTATAAATATATTATAAATATATTTATACGTTTATGTATATACATATTTATATATATTTGTAACAAAAATAAAAAATAAATTGGTAAATAATACGGCTCTATGTATTTAACAACATGATAATTAAGTAAAGAGCACTAAGAGCCTACAAAACGCGGATGGCAATGCGTAAATTATTTCGAACATTAATTGTTCGCGAAAAAATTTTTAAGACATATACACATATAAGTTATAGATTCTCTTGGTTTGAGACTTCTATAACACCCCCTTTTACCCCCCTGGAGAGATGTAGACATGAAAAATATCAGGGCGAAGTCGCTGAATCGGGAATCGAACCCGAGTCTTTCGCTTGCCGGGCGACTGCTCTTACCACTGAGCTATTCAGCCTCACACTGACACTTCTCCTGTCCGTTTTTATTAATCTGTGGAAATAATGAGAACACGATCATTTCAGCTCGACGTGTAGTTCTAAATAAATTGGTAAATAATACGGCTCTATGTATTTAACAACATGATAATTAAGTAAAGAGCACTAAGAGCCTACAAAACGCGGATGGCAATGCGTAAATTATTTCGAACATTAATTGTTCGCGAAAAAATTTTTAAGACATATACACATATGCCAAGTTATAGATTCTCTTGGTTTGAGACTTCTATAACACCCCCTTTTAGAGATGTAGACAGGAAAAATATCGGGGCAAAGTCGCTGAATCGGGAATCGAATCCGAGTCTTTCGCTTGCCGGGCGACTGCTCTTAAAAGGGGGTGTTATAGAAGTCTCAAACCAAGAGAATCTATAACTTGGCATATGTGTATATGTCTTAAAAATTTTTTCGCGAACAATTAATGTTCGAAATAATTTACGCATTGCCATCCGCGTTTTGTAGGCTCTTAGTGCTCTTTACTTAATTATCATGTTGAAAAATAAAAAACATAAAGAAAAGATGTGAAAGAGAAACATTGAAATATCGAAGAGCGAGGCTCGCTCAGCAGCGTTCCGCGTCGCGCGTCGCCCGTCGTTTTCGTTGCTTGCTTGGTAAGAAGGAGACAGAAAACTGTATTCTGTCCTCTTCTTTTAGCCGAAGCTCGCCGAAGCGCCGAGCTCACACGTACGCTTACGCACACATCTCCGTTACTTTCTCCACTACGCGTGGCATGTTGCTTGCGAAGATAATCTTGCATCCCTGATCGGAAGATCCAGGGAATTACTCTGATGCAGACGCTCGACGCAGTTAGTCGTATCGTCAAAAGTTGTCGTTGTCGTTTTTGGTATCGCTGTCGAGCTCGAGGAGAAGACGGGGTCGAGGATCATCTCCAGCTGCGAGGATACGTATCGGTGAGGTTGCCTATCTTTACTTGTGAGCCACATACGCGATTCGGTCCGACGACCGGCCGTTCTGTCGCCGTCGCCATTTTCGTGTTTTGCTGTCACTCAGGCCTTGTGCGAGCTGTCGATTTTTCGTGGATTTCAAGCGGAGACAAGCGAGGTATCGCGGACAGTCGTAATGGAGGCAGTAAAAGATAAGGTATCGTTCGTCTCTCTCCGGGTTTCGGGGTGTTAAAAACGCGTAGCGACCAGCTGCCGCATATTGATCGCGTGCGTTGTAAATCGCAGGAAACGCGTACGCCGTCCGTGTTGTCGTATTGCTGTCGTTGCCGCGTAAAACATCCCCGCAAACGATCTACGAGCGATTTTCGTATTTAGCAACGTTTGTATAATCGATTATTATTATGTGTGTGTGAGTGCCTAGTGGTATCTTTGCGAGTGTCTTTACGTCGCGGTCGCGCTCATTACGTCTATAAGTAGCGCTTATTTCGTAATAATTATCGTGTGTTGAATGTGTCGCGGTGCCAGATAATCAATCGATAATCAAGTCGAAAAATTCAGCTGTTATTGAAATTTGAACCGGTTGCACTAAGAATAGCGTGAGTAAAGAGAAGTACAGCGCGAGCTGCGTAATCTGCGTCCGACAACGATCGATAATCAATCATTGTAACAGTGCCTGTCGCAAACGAGATCACTCGTCTTCGCAAAATCCGTAATTATTCTCACTCAATTATTAGTTAAGCTGTCGAACCTTTTACTGTCGATTGGAATAGCGAGCTAAGAAATTATGAAGAAAAAGATCGGTAGGACGTCGATTTAAGTGCCGAAATTCCGTTATATTTTGGGAAATATTGTTCGGCCTGGTGAATTCTAGCCATAAAACGGGCTCGGGTAAATAATAGAAATGCCTTAGCGCTCTCTTAGGTTGTCGATTTCGAGCGAACATTCGATTCGATTGAACTATCATTATTACTACCGCTATCGATTTCATCTGTTATATATTTCGTTATCTCATATTTTTGAACTTACTGTGAATATCCGCTCTTACTCTGATTTATTATTTGTTTTATTTTTATATTATTTTCTTATTAATAAATTTGTTATATTTCTTTATTAAGTCCGCGTAATTTGTTTGAGTGTTAGCCTCTCGTGATTGTCGATTTCCGTTTCGTCTGTTGAATGTCGAATTAGCTCGCATAATCAATTGACTTTTTCCAAGACCCTGCTAACAACGACCCCGAAACAGGCTAACGTTTTTCGAGTTCTTTGGCGTTTAGCGAAAATTGATGCATGGAAGACCGCATCTGGCGCCCAACTTCGAGATATTGAGACGGCCTTTGCTTCGCTGCGGCTCGCGCGCGAACACCCTCCATCCCTGTTCCTCCGAGCGCGAGTACACTATATTCGGCCTGTGTTTTTGACGGCGTTTTCGCTTCCCTTCGCACTCTCCTCTCTAACACCTCCAGAAGTGTTGCAAAAATTAATAAATTGAATTAAAGAAACGTCGCAATATATATATGTACATATGCATTATAAAATATATGTTATATATTATATCACAATCTATATTGTTATAGTTACTTGTCAGTATCTACAAATAGAAATGGAACATCAATATGCAAAAACATTTTCAAATAATAATGAAACTAACATTACATTACAAAATGAAAATAACGAGGATATTGATATCATATTAAATTCAGGAGATTCTTTATTAATTGATTTAGTGCGAAGTTATCCTCATCTATATGATAAATTCATCATTATCAAATTTCAAAGATTCAATAATGAAAGAAAATTCATGGAATAAAATTGGAAAAGTAATGATATGTCCACGTAAGTAGAACTTTTTAAATAAAATTAATTTAATTATTTTAATATTTAGTTTTAAATTTTTCAAGTAATCATATCGAAGTTTTGACTAATAATATTTATTATTTTATTGATTAATAATATTTTTAGCTACTGAATGCCAAACTCGATGGGTTAGATTAAGAGAAAGATTCTCAAAAGAAAGAAGAGAAATTGAAGCTGAAAATAAAAGTGAAAGTATCCCATCGGAAAAGTTTTTCACTGTATGAAAATATGAAATTTTTGAATAATTATCAACGAAGAAAGTATGTATTATAAAAAAACTTAAATTATTATAAGTTATAATTTTGATTTAAAAAAAAAATGTTTTTTTTTAACTTTTATTACTTGTAATCTATTATTGATTTTTCTACTATTACAGGACTATTACAAATATTTTACGAAATAAAAGAGAAAATAAGAAAAATGTTCCTTCAAAATCGTCAACTTCGCTTAATTTGGAAATGAATTTCGAAGAAAATTCGTCTCAATCTTCTACATTACATTTGAGTTCCACATTATCAAGCAATCTACCCCAATGTTTTACATTACGACATTTAATGAGTCCCATATCAAGTAATCTACCTCAATCTTCTACATTACAACATTTAATGGATCCTACATCACCAAGCAAGCAGAAAAAATGTTACACACCATTACAGATAAAATCACGTAACATCTAAGAAACGTAAATCAGAATCAGACGATGTAGAAAAGTCACTTTTGTCACTATCCAATATAATTGCAGATAAAATACAAAATTTTGATAAAAATATTAAATCAGATATAAATAAAGATGAAACAAAGAATTCAGAAGATAAATTTTTAGATCCAATAGCTGCAGAAATAAAACAACTTCCGGAAGACGAGCGTAAAAAAAAGAAGAAGGAAATAATTAATATTTTGTGGAATTAAAAAGGTATTTAAGTAAAACTTTACTTATGTTATAAATTACGCATTATATTTTTAAATATAACAAAGTGTATTTCTTTTACAGATGATTTATTTTCTTTTTAATTATAATTTTAATTTAAAAAAACCTGGTCTTATGTACCCAGCAGTTTTTTGGATATGCATACTATATGGGTAGACATTACAAAACAACATTAATACAAATATGATTATTTTTTTATAAGTACAAATTAAGTTTATTTTGTAATGTGATATAATAACAATGAAATGTGATAATTTATGAATACAAATTAAGTTTATTTTCTAATGTGATAATATGATAATGAAATGTGATTATTTATTTTATGATTAAATAAGTTTGTTTTTATTATTCAATATGATATAATGAGATGTAATAATTGTTATATAAAAAAAAGTTAAAACAAAAAATTATAATTATCTTGTAATAATTATGTTATATAAAAATAAAGTTAAAACAAAAAATTATAATTATTTTAAAAATATCAATTAATTTATTTAATAAAAAAAATCTCTTTTATCTCTAATAAAAAGAAATAAGAGAGAGAATAAAGTTTTTAAACATTAATTTTATATTAATATTAAAAACTTGTTCTCTTAAAATAAGTCGCTATTTTGTCCTTTTCTTACATAATTATATTGTCAAGGAACTTCTCCTTCTGGAGTTAGAAAATAATCTGCAAGTTTCTCTCGTACTTGATATGCTTCAATTGTAGCTCGACGAGCATTACATGGCGGAATGTTTTGAATTTGTATATTATCAGCTCTCCAGGCACCGTATGTTATGATTCCATCAATTTCATTATCAACAAAATTTTGAGGACAATAAACTCTATTTGTTACGAATTGTTGTTCTTCAAAATTTTTTTAAAAATTATGTAAACACATTGTACTTAAAATTATTTTATCAATAGTATTAGGTTGCATACATATTGGTTTTTGTAATACTCTCCAACGAGACACCAGATTTCCAAATGCGTTTTCTATAGTTCTACGCGCACATGACAATCTATAATTAAAAATTCTTTTTTTTTTCGTCTAAATTTCTTCCCGGAAAAGGTCTCATAAAATTTGTTGATAATAGAAACGCTTCGTCTCTAATAAAAAAATATTTAGTTAATTCATCACTTCCTGGTAGTCTAAATTTCCCTTTTGGCACATTCAATTTTCCTTTTTTAAAAGATTTTCCAAATTCTGATTTAGAAAATATGGTTGCATCATTTTGACTGCCATACAACCCAACATCAACTAAGGTAAATTTGTAATTGTGATCGCAAGCAGCCATTAATACTACACTAAATGTTTTTTTATAGTTGTAATAAAGACTACCAGATCGTAAAGGAGCTCGAATAATGCAATGTTTTCCATCAACTGAACCAGAAAATGGCGAACATAACTAGCCGTTTTATTCAAGAACACAACATTACGTTGCTGGACCATCCCGCAAATAGCCCGAACTTAAATTCAATCGAGCATATATGGGGTGAGATGGAACGACGATTAAGACGTCGAGAACAACAAAATTTCCGCAAAATTTCAATGACTTAGTGGAAATTTTGAAACAAATTTGGAACGAAATTTCGCAGGAATTAATTCGGAGATGCATAAACATGCGAGAGCGATTACAAGCTGTAATTGAGCAGAGAGGAGGCAATACACAATACTAAACATACACACACACACACACACACACACACACACACACACACACACATACACCAGAGGGGGTTTGGAGTCATTAAATACTGCAGAAGTGACGAACTGCGGGGTCCTTATCTCTGATGTGTAACACACACACACACACACACACACACACACACACACACACACACACACACGCGCGCGCGCGCGCGCGCGCACGCACGCACGCACACGCACACGCACACGCACACACACACACACACACATGATGTGCAAAACCCGACCGGCAACCTCCACGTGGTGCACATTGGGTAACGCTAATGTCGGCGGTCATTTTTTAATAAAATTTAAGGTTGTTTTTAAAGACATGTAACTCGGCCAAAAAAAAACGTAAATAAATTTTTAAAAAAGGAATTTTGTAAAAAAAAAGTTGTTTTTACAGAGATTGATCTAAATTTTTTAAGAAAAAATTTTTTATAGCAACTGCAGAATGTCGAAAATGTGTAATTTTAAGGAAAAACAGTGTTTCTTTCTTACGGCATAAAACTAAAAAGATGAAGAAATTTTTTAAAACTATCGATAGCGCGTTAAAGCTGAAGCTTCATGCTTGAAAATGCTATTCTTAAAAATGTCGTACGATGATTTTTCGCCGAGTAACGACAATTGCTCTGAAAAATACAGGTTTAGCTTCTAAGTCATGTAACTCAGCCAAAAAAAATCGTAGGAAAGTTTTAAGAAAAACATTTTGTAGAAAAAATGTCATGCTTTTTGGAAATTGAGTTGGATTTATCGAGAGAATTTTTCTTATCTAGCTATAGAGCGTTAAAAATGCGTAATTTTAAGGAAAAAAACGATGTGTCCCTTTTTAAGGCATAGTAGTGAAAACATAAAAAGATCTTTAAAAACTATCGATTGTACGTTAAAGTTGAAACTTTGAGCTTCAAAAGGCCTTTTTTAAAATTTTTGTACGCTCATTTTTCGCTGAGTTACAATCGTTTGAAAATAGTCCATTTTTCGGTATACAAAAAGTGTTCCCTATTTTCTTTGAGTAGTGTATAATTTGAAATTAATAAAAATTAGTTGTTATTTTGTCTACATTAGAAACGTGAAAAATATGTTTCCTTAAATATGATTTGAAAAACGTTTTTATAGAAACGTTTCTTATTAATGTTTTACGAATAAAAAATATCGGATACGTTTAAGAAACGTATATAAAACCAATATATGCTACCTCGGGCATCATATATATTTCTACATATCTTAAAGTTATTTATTGACGACAGCCACGTGTCATAAAACATTGTGTTTTGTCATCTGTTGACGTAATTAAAGGTTAACTGTCCATTTGATATCAATGCTATATGGTTACAATGCAGCGGAAATTAAATCACTTCAAATTTTGCATCGAAAATATTATAGTTCTAAGAAGTGACTTAAAAGAGATGATATATTGAATCCAATAAATATTATTGTTATATGTATTATCTAACTGATAGAAATAACTTATTGTTAATTAATGAAGAAAAAATTGTACATGAATATGCATGTATTAATACTTGAATGTTTGTTTTCTTTACGATACTTATTAGATTTTCAACATATGTACTTTTGTATTTTATATATTATATAAGATCTGCACACTTTTTAATATTAACCATTTTGTAAATTCGTAAATGTTAATACACAATTGTAGTTTTCTTTTCAAGCTTTTTTATATTATACTTTGGAGTTTTTTCCTATTTCAAATTGTACATATAAATTTTTGTACATACATATATCATTGTTAGGGAGAGAATAAATTTTTATAAATTTATAAAATATTTGAAAATACGTCTATTATTATGCATGAATTAGAAAAGAGACTATATTATATAAATACTTGTTTAATTATTCTTAGTTATTCTTGACATACAGACTTATTCTTAATTATTCTTAGCAGAATGTTTCTTTAAAAATATAAAAATAGTTTGGAAAATAAAAATGTTGTATATCATTTAATATATGAATGGAATGAATAAGTCACAAAAGGAGACCGGAGCATTAGAAAATCACTTTTTTGAAAAAGTAATTGATTTATAACCGTGAAAGAGAGAATTTGATTGGATGCACTAATGCACACTGGTGCATATAAAAATTGTCGTATATAAATTACAATAATATAATTAAAATAATAAAGTAATTAATATTATTAATTTTTTATATTATATTTTATATTGTATTAAGTATATTAAGTTAATATTAAGTAAAATTATATTATATACGTTATTATAAGGTTATTCGATGCAAATAATAACTCGTACAATTATTTTATTTATTTTAGTTATTTCTGTGCTATTG
Source organism: Camponotus floridanus (assembly GCF_003227725.1). Classification (NCBI taxonomy): domain Eukaryota; kingdom Metazoa; phylum Arthropoda; class Insecta; order Hymenoptera; family Formicidae; genus Camponotus; species Camponotus floridanus. The sequence goes on along the minus strand of NW_020229327.1, from coordinate 179,784 downwards.
GAAATTTGTATTTATTCATACTACAAGATTTATATTAAAAACGCTACGTATTGAATCAAACTGCGTTATATGAATGTCGTAGAAAACATATATATCGCCTTTTTTAAATCCATTATTACTTTTCTTATAATCAGAATATCTTTTTATATAGTAAACATGCCTCTTATGCCAAAGAGAAGAAAACTCAGAATTAAATTTATATAAAAAGTTTATAATAAAATTCATTAAACAATTATATATGCATATAATTATTTTTATTTATACATTGAACTATTTTTGTTTTATACATATATATCTTTTTTGTCAAATAATTTTTAAAGATTTTAATTCTCTTTGAAATAAGGCGAGTATCTCCGTGGAAAAAAATAAATTACAAACGGAATGCAGTTAATAAGACGTCATGGCAACACATGATCAGATTGATCATTCGAAGTCAGTTAGTATTGTGATTGCTAGCCAAACACACTACCGCGTTACTTATCGTTTGATTCAAACTGCATCATATGAATATCACAGAAAATATGTGTACGAATAGTGGATTTTAAAAGCATACGTAGTAATACAATTGTATATAGTAACATAATCGTACAAACGAATTGTCATAATTACATATTTAATAAAACCAAAGATATAATAAATATAATAAGATATAAAGAATATAATAAGAATATAATAAGATATAAAGAATAAAAAGATATAATAAATATTCAAGAATTCACGCTGCGTGTGCTTGAATATGGCTGAAAATGTTACACGATCTATAATTTTATAACTTCTCTGATCGTTTGTAATTTGATTGTGGTTGTTTTTTTATCGACGTTTTTCTACTATAATATTAATAAAAAAAAGCTGATAATAATTATATTCCTTTGTTTGCTATACAATCAAATCATTTTGTATCATTTTGCATTGCCATTTGTTCTCTTAAAAAAAATTATTTATTTACTAAAAATTCCCTAATTTAATCTTAAGATATATATTGTGATCGCGACCATAAAGAGAAATCTAAAAACATAATATTAGAAGATAATAACTTACGATTCGTTAAAACTGAGTTTTAAGGAATTTATCGAAAATAAATTTATATATATGAATTAATGTCAATTCGATTAATACATCAGAATTAGTACAGTGAGAAAAACAATTAACTGAGAATTTAACGGAAACTGATTGAGTGAAACGTTTACGAAAAATGCAAATCATGTTTGGAACAATTTTCTGTGTTTTATTGAAAGGTTTAGTATTAACAAAGGCAACTACCACGCCGAAGGATTATACCATTTCAAACATCCTCCAGGAAGAAAATGTTTCCACGCGTCCGGAATTAAATTTCACGCAGGTAAAAAATATTTTCGTTTGATTAAGAAGCAATTGAATGTTATTGCAGTTAGTAGTGTAACTAAACATGAATGAAAATAAATTATATATTCTATATATAATAAGATAAGATAAAATAAAATAATTCAATATAAAAAAAAAGTATATACGATGTTGTAAAAAAAGATGGATAAAGTATATACATATATATATATATATATATATATATATATATATACATATATATATACATATATATATATATATAAAATAATTATTTCTAAAAATAACAATTATTAAAATTAATGAAGTTTTGTGTCTATTATCTGCTACATTAATATAGTATACATACGATGGCACTTCAACAGATTTTTTATGTTATTTTTCTTCAATTTTTAAAATTTCTTTATTTTCCTAGATATACTCGTATATATACATATATATATATATATATATATATATATATAATATTTATTGATTTAAAGTAAGCTTTATATTAATGTAGATTTTATTTTATAAAATTAATTTATAAAGATTACATCATTTCTTTGTGTTTAGAATAATTACATAACGGGATAGAGCTACTAAATATTGAGATAGAAAATCTGTCTGATAAAAAAATCATTCATCAAATATTCTTCAAGTTGTATCAATTAATGCTAATATTTCGATCGACAATATATTCAACAACTATCGCAAGAATTTATATTAATTTTCATTGTACATATATTCATTTATATACAATTATATACACATATTCTTATCGAGACATTATCGGTTTATACTATCGGTTTATATTTATTATTTGCTGAATTTGTTTGTATTAAAAATATAACGAACATTCGAAACAATTCGCGAAAAAACTTGACAAGGTAATAAATAAAAGAATTTATATAATTCTATGACTAATATTTAATAACTGTAAAAAAACAATATTTTTAATCTTTTTATTCTTGAAGTACAAACATTAATAAAACTTTAGTAATATCGGCAAATTTTTAAAAAGAAATATGAGTTACGATATAATTGAATAGAGTTAACTAACTCATCGTGAGAAAGAAAACGAAGAATCAAATCGTTAGACAAAATTGTTTTAATAATTGCAAAGAGCTACACTTTCGCTTGTACTTGACAAAAGCTGTTATGAATCCTCATTGACTCTCGTTAACCTATTGATTGATTTTCTTTTTGATATGAGTTATGTTTGATATAGAAGATGCCTTAAAAAAATAAATAAAAGATAGATCTTATGATATGAATAAAACTACATCACATTCAATTTATATCATTTAGGAATGGTCTATATCAAACCGATATTATTAAGCAAACCAAAAACGAATTTTTTGTTTAATTTTATATATTATATAATTTATCATTAAAAGCCAGAAACAATCGCCTCAATGATATTCACTTAATTCTTTTCGTATGTTACACTTTATGAAGGATATTTCAATGTCCGAGAAAAGTGATCATCATATACTAAATTTCAAATCTGACCGGAGTCATTCTGATAGTACTGTGAGAAATGAGCAAAAAGTCGATGAAGTTATACATGCAAATATTCCTACCACAGAATCTATCGGTAAGTTGCAAAAAAATAAAACATTAATAACAAAATCTATGATAAAAAAGTGTAAATATAATTTAAATTCAAGAGGGAGAGCAATCAAATCTAAAAATATCTTCCAGTATTGAAAAGAATATAAATTCTAATTCTGTCCTAAAAAGAAACAGAAAAGCATAATATAAACATAACATTATATATAAAAATTGTTATAATTTAAGGTAAACTCAATTTTATTAATATGTTACTCTGTATTAAAGCAGTCGCAAATATTATACTTCTGACTTCTTAAGCTATAGGAATTTTTCGAAAAGTACTTGTCATTTTAGTAAAAGTTATTTATTCGTTTCGTCAATGAATTAACGATTACTTTTCTAAATTTTAAATGACGCAAAAAATTCTTATATTATCTTTTTAAAGATCAATACTGTGCTAATTTCCATATTTTGTAGTTTACATTTATTTTTTCTCTTTCCTTTATTTTCACATTAAATTGTTCTTTCTGATTTACTGAGATAATCCACTTAATCTTATATATAACTGTTAATGTGCACGATTTTAAAATCTTTAGAAAGCAGTTTGAGCAAGCCAACATCTCTCAGAGCATTTGTACAATTCGACAATCAATTTACAGAAAAAATAAACGACATTTTTGTGACATTGAGGTAAGAAATCTAAATTCTCAGTTTGTATTCTTTCATTTTTCTTTCTTTTTCTTAAGTTCAATGACATAAATATATCAAAATGATAATTTTGTTAAAATATAAAATGGCTCAAATTTTATTTCAATTTATTATTTTAATTTATTTTAATTAAATTTTAATTTAATTTAATTTATTTTCTAATGACATCTCGAACATTGAAAAGGATCTTGAAAAGGTCGAAATGTATTATTTTCTGTTCACTCGAATCAATTTTTTCAGACATATTTTTTATATTTTTATATCTGACTGATTATTAATATATTATGTCTCTTACTTAGAGTCTTTATTATTATTTCGACTTTTTTACGCTCTAACATCTTGTCCCACGTTCTTTTAGCCTTCCTTTTTATTTTGTTTTGCTAAAATTTTATGTTTTTACAGATGGAACCAACCAGAATTTGCCAATGAAATAATACAAGTGTATCAAGTGCAGTGTTCTTTCTTCGAGGACTTTAAAGAAACCTGCGACGATAAAAATATCACAGCTACAAAGTTGGAGCACACGGTGTACAACCTGACATCTAACACGACATATTATTTTCGAGTACGTGCGCATACTAAAATTGTTGCTGGTCCGTACACGGATTTAATTAATATGTCAACTACACATGAAAATCCAATACCTAAATTATTAGTCTTTTCAAAGAATCAAATAGAAATATTGGATGTGGATTTAACCGTTAATAATGTAGCGTCAAAGTACGTATACTCATAAAAAAATATTTATAATTATCATAAATTTTTAACACTAACTATAAAGTTAAAGTTATTATTATTATGCACAAGTTTATTATTATCAATATTATAGTAGTCATAACTATAAAATTAGAAATCTCGACTATAATTTTTTTACCATACAATTATAATTCCTTTTTTTTCAGATCAATTGAATATAGATGCAATCTTTCAATAAGCTGTGTCACTTATTTGATACAAGAACATAGAATTTTTTGGTGTGACGGAAAAGATCTAATGACATTGAAGATGAATGAAAATGATATCACAAAAATAGCTAGCTTCGAACAATATCCATTTAATCTCTGCATTGACTGGGTAGCAAGAAATTTATATATCACGTTAGACGAGTATTATATTGTAAAGTTCGACTTAACAAAGTGGAAAAATGGCATAATTAAATTTGATGAGATTATCAAATCGCAAAATTTTTTTTTCCGTTTAAGTGTATCACCGTCTAAGGGGTACGTTTACTACCATTCACCTGAGAAAATAATTTTTCATTAAAGATTTATGCAAATTTGTAATTTTCTATAGTTTACGTGGTTTTATAATTAAAATCATAAGTAAAAAATATAATATGTTGTTATATAACTATAAGAATTTCGAATTTTTACTACATATAAATTTCTGTTTTAAAATAATGTTAAGTAATTCTGTGTTAAAATAATGTTTTATGAGTAAAATAATTACATATTTTTTAGAATGTTATACAACACAATAGCAAACTTTCATTTGGGAATAATAGAATATACTATGGTGAAATATCATCTCGATGGAAAAATCGAGCAATCTGTTAAGATAAATACATCCTTTTGTCTATTTTATTATATAAATATTTTTGATGATATACAAATTGATGACATGAATAATGAGGAGCCGTTAATTTACTGGTTAAGTCTTGATTACATATTTGTGACAGACATTGACATTTCTATGTGCAATACGATTTTACACAAGGGAAACATAAGAGATGACCTCCAATTCCTCTCTATGACGATTGATAAAACAAACATTTACATTTCAGTAGCAATTTGGTCCCATTATTCCCATCCTCCATACGCTATATACTCTTTGAAAAAGAAATATGCAAGTCTCAAGAGTGTAAATGCAGCCGAACATGTTGAAAAGATAGTAAGTTCAAATTATTATGAAATTCACGCTTTTGATAAATCTTTACAACCATATCCTCCAATGAGATGTCTGACACCTTACGAAAAAGTTTACAATTTTGAGGATATGAATGCAACGGCAAACAGCATCATTGTAATTTTTCCGGAGCCGGTTGTAAAGAGTGGATGCAAAAAATATAATTTACCAACTACTATATATACTATCTCTGTAAGCTGTTTAGATAACAAGTTTGAGAAATTCAATGTGCTGCGATATGTGACGTACGAGCGATATTACGAGATTCAGAACTTAGCACCATTTACAGAGTACAAGTTGAAATTTACTTTAAGCAATTTTTACTTTGATCAATTATCAATAAATCCATTCGATTCGAATGTGATACCAATAAAAACTAATTCGGGCAAGCTTAATGCACCAGAAAACATAAGTGTTTTATCTTTGACGCCTACTATAGCAGTAGTTCATTGGATGCCACCCAAGAAATTAAACTGCGCGGGCCTGAGCTACGAAGTGCATTGGAAGTCAGCTACATTAGTGAATGGCACGCAACAAAAGGGCAAACAATTTATCAATATGCCGAAACGTATGGCAGATGGCAGATTTTTCACAAAGATTAACTTGTCGCTACCAATACAAGATTATTCGATATACGTGCGTGTATATCCAATTAATTTCAATGATTTCTACAACGAGAGCAAGATCGTTCACAGAATATACTCAGAACCAAACAATATTACTTTGATCGAGGTCAACATAAATAGCATGATCATTTCATGGATCTCTAATATTAATCTGACGATCTTTTGTATACTGAAATACAAAGAGATTGCAGCAGAAAAGTGGCAAACAATACATTATTTTAAAATAAATTATAACAATGAAGTAATGTACCGTGTCGAAAATTTACAATCGGGCACTTTATACAAGTTTCGCTTGATATTGAAATACCTCGAATATAAGGAAAATTTTATATGGCCGGCTGATGAAAGATTTATTTTTTCAACACGTGGTAGCAAACGTGGTAAGCAAATATCCATACAGCACAATAAGGTTACGGATATATTGAAGAATAATTTCATTGCAATATTGTAAATCAAATGTGAAACTCTTCTGAGTTATTGTTATAAGATTGTGATGAAGTTAAGCTGTTCGTTTTTTGCAATGAAGCATTGTAGTAATATTACAGTGTAATATTATATATTGAAAAGAATGCAATGTTATTGCTAACATATTTTTGTTTTCGATTGATGAATATCTTGGGAACATTTAATTTAATTAAAAAACTCGATATAAATAGAAGTTTGCAATATCTAAAATAGAATCACTTATTTTATTTTAAATGTTCTGTATCCTCTTATAATGGATATTTTATACACATATACATATATGTTATAGAATTAATTATACATTTTTATTTATATTTTTATTTAAAAATTTAAAAAATCCGTTATAATTATATTTATTTGCATGTGAAAGGTTCATAAAAATGCACAGAAAAATATAATGTTAATTATAATAGTATCTATATACTTAATATAATAAAAAAATATATTATCTTTCAAGATTAATATCGTAACATTGTAACATTGATATAAAATGTTATATATATTTTATTAAAAAGAGAGCAGTGCTTATCTTTAGCTTAGAATTATAATATATTTACTTGATTGATATTATTTCTGTATCATTATTTCATTCGACTTCTGCAAAAAAGTAAAATTCATTGCATATATACAAATATGAAAAAATATATTATTACATTATTTTTATAGATAAATTAAAGGATGTTATAATTTTAAAATGTTTTCAAAATATAAATATCATATTGCTAATGTCTAATTCATACTTTTTTAAATTATATTTCTACAATGTTTCTGTATTGTTGCATTGCAATTTGTAATATTGCAATATTATTGCAAAGTAGTTGTAACATTCTGTGTTGCATAGATATTATAACATTATATGCTAATTTTTTTAGATATGATTAAGCCTAGAATTTAAAAAAATTAAATTTTGTAATAAAGTTATGAGTAAAAATAAATTTGTAAAAACATACATAAAGATATTAAAATTATATTTTTGCTTAATATAGATATTCCGAGCACTCCTGGAATAATAGTGAAAGAATATTATTTATTATTAATGTTATGTTTTATCGTTATAATTATTATAATCTGCGTCTGCTACTTTTATCGTTGTAAGTATATTTGATGTAAAATATATTTGATGTAGGTGTCGACTTGAATTGGATATTATACATATATATATCTGATCTAATATCTAAAACTTTACTAAAAATAGTAATTTACTTATATAAAACTAAACAAATAAATTTACTAAAAAATAGTGGATTTTATAATATATATTATTACATAATTAACTCGAAATTTTACAACAGTATATCATCAACGCAGAAGTAATAATGAACAATTTTTGTCTTCAACAACGGCCGATGTAGAATTGGCGATTCTACATGAAATACCTTGCCGAAACACTCGATTCAATATGATTTACAGTCCTATGTTACATTATAACCCGGATGAATGTGCGATAACTAAAATCGCACGAAATCAAATTACACTTACAAAACATCTTGGTAGCGGCGCATTCGGAATGGTAAAAATTAATTTTTTCAAGCAATATTTCAAATTAATTTTTGGATTAACAAAACAGATACGTATTTTCTAATAAAGATATAAATTACATAAATTTTTTTAATAGATTATAAGTAATATAAAATTTACATGAGACAACAAGCATGCACTTTATTATATATTTTTCATTGAATTATTTAATATAAAGTAAAATATAATACTACTTGACATTAAACTATACATTTTCTAATAAAGTACGCATGTAAATTTGTGTGAAATATTTCACAGGTGTATCAAGGAAAGGTGAAGGATTTAGAAAAATCGGGCACAGAGATGTCCGTTGCAATAAAAACGCTTCAAAAAGATGCTTCTTCCCGTGAGAAAGAGAAATTCTTAAAGGAAGCCAAGCTTATGAATCATTTTCAACACAAACATATATTAAGATTGTTGGGCGTTTGTTTAGATGGAGATTCTCCGTTACTAGTGTTGGAATTGATGGAAACTGGAGATCTGTTAAAATATTTGAGAGAATGTCGAAATTTGCAAGCGTCAGATTCGCTTGCTCTGGGTTTGCAAGATTTGCTCGCTATGTGCGAAGATGTTGCGCGAGGTTGTTGCTACTTGGAAGAGTTGCGTTTTGTACATAGAGATATAGCGTGTCGCAATTGTTTAGTATCTTCGAGAAATCGCGAGAATCGTATAATTAAAATTGGAGATTTTGGATTGTCCAGAGATATCTACAAGAATGATTATTATCGCGTGGTAAATACAATTGTGGAAAAAAGTTAATAATTAAAAAATGAATTTTTCTAAACATACTTTCTATTTTTTTATCATAATAGTATTGTGCATTGTTTTTTTAAGTAATATAGAATATAAGTAATTTTTATTTATATATAGCAAGAGATAAATGAACGTTTTTGATTTTGCACACATTCTAAAAATGAACAACTTAAATCAGAAAATTAAATTTTTGTTTAAATCATGTTTTAGAAAGGAGAAGTTTTGCTTCCTATTCGCTGGATGGCACCCGAATCTTTAATCATGGGAATATTTACTTCTCAAAGCGATGTTTGGTCATTTGGAATATTAATGTGGGAAATTACATCGTTGGGTGAACAACCTTATAGTGCCAAGGTTAATGAAGAAGTGATAAATTATGTACGTGCTGGAGGCAGGTTGCCGATGACTCTTAACTGTCCGTCAACGTTGTACCAGTTGATGCTGCGTTGCTGGAATACAGCGGATGCCAGACCAAATTTTAATCTTTGTCTGAAAAATATTATAGCATTTAGAAAGAACACGGAAGATGCCTTATTGAGTCCAGTCGATACTATTTAGCCGATATAATTAAATTAATGTTTATTTTATTTTCCAAACGATTCAATAAATAAAATCTTAATGTAGAAAAAATATTTCTAGAATATTTCTAAATTGATTCTTATTTTTAGGTTTGATCTTAATATTATATGTATCAATAAAAGTAAAAGAAATTTTGTAATCTTACCTTCCATAAAATTTTGATTATTATTAAAAATATCACAACAACTCAATAAATCTTAATACAGAAAAAATATTTCTAGGATATTTTTAAATTGATTCTGATCTGATTATTTTTAGGTTTAATCTTAATGTTACATGTATCAATGAAACTTAAATTTTGTAATATTATTTTCCATACAATTTTGATTATTATTAAAAAATATCACGTCCGTTTTCATGATTGTACAAATTCAAATAATATGATGATATATCTTATTTTTAAGTAATCGAAGCGAAATTTAATGATTGTGATTATATATACAATATGTATATGTATAAACAATATTTTTTTGAACATAGTAATATAATTAATTTTCGACATTATATATGACCGATAATTACAAACTCATTGTAAAACTTATGAGTGAAAGAGGAAACGCGAATAATATCCACTATAATTAATTGTGAATATATAAATATAATAATATAATTATTTTTGAATTTATAACAGTTATATAATATATCAATATATAAATATATAAATATTTTACATTATTCGAGATAAGAATATAAATATATTATATTTTTTTATTTAACAACTTATTATATATTCAAATTATATTAATGATTAAAAAAGTACGCAGTTGTAAAAATGAACATTTATTGTTTTATCTCCAATAACTGTTTAATAAAGTTAATAATGTATAAATATATATTCTCATATAAGTACGGTCTATCATTTCGAAAAAAATGGCGAACATAACTCGCCGTTTTTTTCAAGAACACAACATTACGTTGCTGGACCATCCCGCAAATAGCCCGGACTTAAATCCAATCGAGCATATATGAGACGAGATGGAACGACGATTAAGACATCGAGAACAGTCGCAAAATTTCAATGCGGAAATTTTGAAACAAATTTGGAACGAAATTTCACAGGAATTAATTCGGAGATGCATAAACATGCGAGAGCGATTACAAGCTGTAATTGAGTAGAGAGAGTTTGAGTAGAGAGGAGGCAATATACAATACTACACACACACACACACACACACACACACACACATACAGCAGAGAGAGTTTGGAGTCGTTAAATACTGCAGAAGTGACGAACTGCGGGGTCCTTATTTCTGCTGTGACACACGCACACACACACACACAAACACACACACACGATGTGCAAAATCCGACCGGCAACCTCCACGTGGTGCACATTAGGTAACGCTAATGCCGGCGATAAACGTCATTTTTTAATAAAATTTGAGGTTGTTTTTAAAGACATGTAACTCGGCCGAAAAAAATCATAAATAAGTTTTAAAAAAAAGAAGTTTGTAGAAAAATAGTTGTTTTTATACGGAGATTGATTTAAATTTTTTAAGAAAAAATTTTTTATAACAACTGCAGAATGTCGAAAATGTGTAATTTTAAGGAAAAAACAGTGTTTCTTTCTTAGGGCATAGGACTAAAAAGATGAAAAAATTTTTTTAAATTATCAAATGCGCGTTAAAGCAGAAGCTTCATGCTTGAAAATGCTATTTTTAATTTAATTTACATAGAATTATTCCAGAAAGAAGCTATGTTATTATCTTTCTACTGTTACAGATTTCTTGCGACTGAAGACTTAACATTATCCATTGCTTTTGATTTCCGAGTAGGAGAATCTATAGTTAGGATGTTAAATAAAGAAATATATTCTGTTATTATGAAAGTTTTACAGCCACTATATTTTTCTCCATCGACGAAACAACAATGGACTCATATTGTTAATAATTATTGGAAAAGATGGCATATATCAAATTATTTAGGAGCAATCGACGGCAAGCACATCATGTTGAGATGTCCACCTAACTCTGGAAGTTCTTATTATAATTATAAGAAACAATATAGTATAGTATTAATGGCAATTGCCGATTATAGATATATATTTAGTTTAGTAGACATAGGAGCTTATGGTGGAAATAGCGATGGAGGAATTTTCTCAAATTCAGAGATAAGAGAAAATTTGAGAAATAATAATCTTAACTTGAAAGGTAAGGGTACTAGAAGGTAAAGCTAATTTACTAGGATGTGACATTCAAACTTCTGGGTTTTTCGTGGCAGATGATATCTTTCAACTTTCAACCAGAAATAATGAAACCATATTCTGGCAAGTATCTATCAAACAAGAAACAAATATTCAATTACAGAATTTCAAGAACTCAACAAACAATAGAAAGTACTTTTGGAATATATAGTAACAGGTGGAATATATTTCATCAAGCTTTGCGTATGCTACTTGAAACAGCAGACATAATAATAGCAGCTGTTGTTTGTCTGCATAATTTTATTATGATAGAAGAAGAAAATAATAGAGAAAAAATGTATAGCCAATGTTCACAAAGTACTAATGGATATGTACAATGGTTTCCAATTGAAGGACAGTCATTAATACCAAATGCTCGTGCAGGCTTGATACAAAAAGATTATAACATTATGTGATTATTTTGTTACTCCTGCAGGTGAAGTGGAATAGCAATATGAATACATAAAGAGAGATTTACATGGAGAATATATATAATGTAAACTTTTTAAATAATAAATAAAACAATTTTTTATTTCCATGTTATATTCCATATTATTTATTTAATCCCATTCTTACAGAAATAAAAATATTTTAATATAATATTTATTACAATTGTTATATACATATTTCAAAATGTTATTAAGAATTTTATGTACTTTGAAATTTCTTTGAAAGATACATTCAGATTTATGTAATACATCATGTAGAAGCCATATTTTATCCATATAAATTAATCATTCATTTTTCAATCTAAAAATATTAATTATATTATGTTTTCATATAAATTATATATAAATAATTTCTTTATTTGTTATTATTTAAAATAATTTTAACTTATTAAATATCTTTTTACTCACCTGATATCTTTCATTTTTAAATATAGTTATTCAAGCATAGTATGTGATGAAATAATAAGTTTTCAAAGAGAATTTTATATATATATATATATATATATATATATATATATATATATATATATTATGATGTTTTGAAAAGGCAGATCTGTATAAAAAAATTAAAAGATAATATTAATTTTTATATTAATTATATTGTAATATATTAATATATTAATGTTTAATATTATATTACAATGTATATAATATGTCACTATTTATACAAAATTTAATATATAATTCAATACAATTCTCTGAAAGATAAAATAAAATACATGTGCAAAATTATTATTTTTAATAAAGTAATTTGTTTTATTGTTGCTTAAGCATAATTAGCTATGTATAAAATAAAATAAATTTTCAATTAAAATAATTTTAATAATTTAATAACAATTATTAAAACTTGAATTAATAGAAAACACAATTGTTTTTAAACTTTTTAAATAACAAAAAACAAAAACTTATTTAACAGAGTTAACTTATTTAACTTTTTTAACAGAGTTTATAAGAAATAAAAAATAAAAATGAAATATATATTTAACAGAGTAAACTTATTTAACTTTTTTAACAGAGTTTATAAGAAATAAAAAATAAAAATGAAATAAAAAATAATATTTTGTGTTACATGTTATGTAATGGTGTAGTGAGTGCATCAATTATTAATTTCTTTCTTGCTACTTTTTCAGATTCTGACATATGTTCTAAATGTGAACGAACATATTCAGCGAATGACTGATCAGGCGTTTTCAAATTATGTGTGGTATTTTCTTTTGAATTTTCGAGAAAATTCAAAATTGTATTACTAATATCTGTAAAAGTATCATCAATGCTTTTTTTTTCATCAATTTTACGTTTTTTATATTTTGAAGTATTTATTTCCTGAGAATGTTTATTATTGTCTTGAATTAAATTGTCCTGATTTTGAAATGATAATTTACTCATATTTTCTTTTTGTGGCATATTATATTTTTCATTCTCTGATTCACTAGTAGACTGGTCACTATTTTTTAACTTGCAATGACTTAAAATTTTTGAATTTTGCACAGATTGAGCAGCATTTTTGTTAGATCTAATGTTAGTAAAAGTACTGAAAAATAATAAAACAATTTTACAATAATAAATTAATAATACATTAATTACCAATAAATTAATAAAGTATATTTAAAGTCTTATTAAATTAAATTTTAATTGTTAATTATTAATTTTATAATATTAAAATAACTTACTTCCTTTTTTTAATAAAATTATCGAGAAAAGATTGTTGGGAAAAGAATGCAAATGGTTTATGTTTTGAAGAAACATTGCCACTTTTATATTCATTTTCAATATTTTTTTTTCACGACTGTATTGATCTCTTAAAGAAGTACATCTTGCTTGACAATACTTAGGCGTGTAATGTTTACCTGCAAAATTTTAACAAATAATTATTTACTGATTTATAATTTAGATAGCCTATAAATAACTTATATCGGTTGCAAAGTATATTGTTATGCAAGTTTACTAATCTAAATTTCTTTGTTGCATAATAGTAGAAATTTCCATCCAAGCATTTTCTTTCATTTGTTTATCTTTAAAATTATTATCATTTTTATCATATAAATGTTTCCATTCTCTATATAATTATATAAGGTAATCATCACCTTCTTTTTCTTCAATAATAACATCACTTGCAGATTCTATATCTTCGTGATAGATAATTGAATCATCCGTACATGGATTAAGAGAATAATAATGATCACTCATTTTCTTCAATAAAAAGTCTAAATATTTAAAAAGTAATCAATCACATTAATCAGTCTCATGTAATCACAAACGCCGAATTAATGGAACATACAATGCGATGATTATGTCCTACGTTTACGTAAAATCCTTGTGCGTTGACTAAGGGCCATAGCACATAGCATGGCGTAATGGTCTTAAAAGTCTTAAGACGTAGACGTAAGTCAACGCACAAGCTTTGGCGTATGTCGTAATGTCGTGCAACAAATAGACAATACGTGAATTGAAAAAGCATTGAAAGTAAGTAAATGATCTAATCATTTTTAAGTTTTTATTAATAAAGAATAATATAATTATATATAATCATCCTGAAATTAAATAATGCAATTTTTATTCGTTCTTCAAGTATGATAATAGTGAAATGAAAATATCTATTTTGATTACATGATATATAATATTCTAGGTTAGTTGCAATTTTTTTTATTTATTTAAAATTGTGCAGTTATTATGAAAGAAAATAAAATAGATTTCTTAATAAAATTTATTATTTATTATAAACAATAATATTTTTGTTGCTCATGCAGGTGCTTATCCAATAAACATAACATTTTAAAAGAGTATAATATGTACACAAAAAGCAAGAAGAAAAATATCAATTTTTTAATATGTGTGCTACATTGGATGTGCACGTATATTTTACTTATACGAAAAAAAAAACAAATCAGATGGTTGCACAGATGATGGTATGTTAGCCCAATTAACCAAAAAAGAGATCAATTTGAAGATTATAATTGTTTATTCCAAGAACTTAAGAATGATGAAAAAATGTTTTACCGCTACACAAGAATGACAACTGAACATTTGAACAAGCTTACAGAATTAACGACACCGTATTTAAAAAAAATAAATGAACGTGCTCTTATTCCGGAACATAGACTTATAATAGCTTTAAGATAAGAAATTCTGACATTATACAAGATTTTAAGATGTTTGATATGTATTGTAATTATTATAATTTTTGTCTTCATAAGAACGCTAAACACTAATTAATGTTGTGTAATATATGTTACTTTTTGCAGATATCTTGCTACAGGCGATTTACCGTTATCCATAGCTGTAGCTTTTAGAGTTGGCGAATCTACAGTCAGGAAAATAATAAAGGAAGTTTGTTTAGTGTTAATTAAAGTTTTACAACCTCTATATCTTGTTTGTCCTAATGATGAAGATTGGAAAAAATGTGCTGATGGTTTCTGGAAACGTTGGAATCTTCCTAATTGTGTTGGATCGATAGATGGGAAGCACATAAGATTACGATGTCCTCCAAATTCCGGAACTTTAGTTTACAATTATAAAAAATATTACAGCATAGTATTAATGGCAGTAGCAGATTCTATATACAGATTTACACTAGTTAATGTAGGAGCCTACGGAGGTAAACTTAAAATATAAAATTATTCACACTTATATTAAATGTAGTGGAAATAAAGTAATTTATGTATATGTTTATATTTAATTCAATACTGGAGACAGCGATGGAGGAATTTTTAATGATTTTCAAATAGGAATTAATTGGAACAACGAACAATTAAATCTGCCAAAAGAAATTGTTAATCTTCCTGATAGCAATATAAAAACATTCCTATATTTTATTGGTGATGATGCTTTCAGACTGTCGAATAGAATAATGAAACCCTATTCTGGTAAAAACTTAACCGATATACAGCAAATCTGTAATTATAGATTTTCAAGAGCACGCAGAACTGTCGAAAGCGCTTTTGATATTTTTGCTAACAAATGAAGAATATTTCATACATCTATTTGTATGCTGCCAGAAACTGTAAATATAATTCTTACAGCTTCAGTTTGTTTACATAATTATGTGTTAAAAGAAGAGTAACACACCGGATATAAATATTACAGTCAAGAGATAATTCCAGAAAATGATGTAAATAATATATAAATACTTATGATGAAGTAACTCTATAATTATTATATGCATATTTTATTTATTATTATTTAAATAACATTCATTAATATCTATTGTAGAATACAATGTGGCTGTCATCAAGTGTTGAAGAATGTAGTGGTAACGTAAGGGATGGTCAAGCTCAAAGGGATAAACTATGTGAATATTTTGTTTCTTCAGCTGGAAGACTGGAATGGCAATATGACTATATTCATAGAGGTCTATATCAGAATGAATAAAATAAACGCAATTATAAATAGTTTTTCTGTTTTTTAATCAAACCGTTTTGTTAATCAAAATATTGATATAATATACATTTGTCATCAAAATACAGTTATACATGTTATATAACAAAATACACACAAATATATTGTGTAATGTCGTAACAAAAAATAAATTCTTTCTTTTAATTCTACATAACACATACATATTTATTGCAACAAATAAATAAAACGCTTTTTTATGACACAGCTATTTATCCGTCTACATTCACTATTTTTAGTATAATAATGTTCGAAATCCGTAATTATTGTCGCGGTCTAAAAATTCGAAGAAACAACATCCGCATTTTTCTATTATAAAATCCGAATTCAACGGGAATCGAGAAACTTCTCGAAATTCTATTTTCGGCAAAAAACCCGACCGTTCGAGTTATCTCTCATTTTTTTCGGTACCAAAGAAACGCTCGGTAAAAACAATTGACAATAACATTGTCAACCGCCGCCAAAATCCGCGCAACGGTCGGGCATGCGCGCCCATACGTCACGATCAGCTGATGGCCAATCAGCTGATCGAAAAAGGTCGTGCGCATGGCAAACGCCGCAACGCTATTTCCTGACCTCATCGGCGGCCAATTATGCGCGGCGCCATGAGGTCACCGCCAAATTTTGAAGTTAATTGGGCCACGTCGCAACGGGGCCCAAAATCCGCCTGGTATATAATGAGCCCAGCGAGAGGGCACAAAAAGTCTCGCACTTTACGCTCCGTACTCATTATTCGACCGCTTGTTACACCGCTATATTCAAACGATCGCTATTCTTTTGGACATTTCTCTATTCTCTCGGCAAATCCGCAGATCATACCGCACACGACGACCGCTATCTCTTTCGGACTTTGATTTCCCGCACGTATTCTCGCGAATCCGCGCACGGCGACCGCTTCGCTTCATTGCACTGCTCGTCTCTTCACATTGTGGCGTCATCACCGCACTGGACACTTGTAACCTTTTAATTTTGACTTTAATAAAGTCTGTCTTTGTCATTCAGAGTCAACCGTTCTTTTCACTGACGGCCTTTCACTTTCCACACTTTACCGCCGGAATCGCTCGCGAACATTTCTGGTCCTTCGAGCCGGAGTATTATCATCATCCGCGTCCGCTGTTTCGTGAGTGATCCTCTCAGTGTCGTGCAGTTTGTGGCGTGCAGTGAACTCTGAAAACACAAGAAGAACATTGAGCATGAGTACAGACGTTAAGGTATTGCTGGAGGCGCAGCACGACATCCACGGTCGGATCTCCCGCGCCGTGGACAATCTTCGGAAGATGGGCGTGAGCAACATCACCCGCGACGCCATCCAAGCCCGCATCAGTATCCTGGACAACCTCTGGCAGAAAATGGAGGCCCAGCATGAGCTCGTTCGAGCAGCGCTGAAAGACCGGTATCAGGACAGTGAGTACGCTGTATCCAATTTTATCGAAGTCGCGGAGAATACTTACGTGACGCAACGTAGCACGTTGACCGGCTACGCGGAAAAGCTCAAGGGCGAGGCGTCCGTTGAGGCTAAAGGCGAGCCGAATCAGGAACAGGCTCCTAAAACCTCGCTGCCGCGCATCAAGCTTCCGACGTTTTCGGGATCGTACGAGGAGTGGCCGTCCTTCCGCGATCTCTTCCTATCGGTTATCGGGGGGAATGCGTCAGTCTCCGACATCGAGCGCTTTCACTACCTCCGGTCTTGCGTCAAAGGGGCCGCTGAAAAATTAATCAAGTCATTAACAGTGACCGGTGACAATTATCATCGCGCTTGGTCGGTTCTGTGCAAACACTTCGAGAATAAAAGAGAGCTCATCCGTTCTAATTTCGCTGCGTTCACCTCGGTTCCCAAAATGAAATGCGAATCCGCGGAGGAACTCGGTCGCATCCATAACGCCGTTACGACCGCGGTAAACGCACAGGAGAGTATAGGGAGGCCCATCAACTCCCATGGCATGGATCTCCTTAATTTCCTCGCTATCGAGCTTTTTGACTCGCGTACACGGATGGAATGGGAGTCCTCTACCTGCGACTCCGCTGATCCGCCGGATCACGACACTCTTGTCGACTTCATCGCCAAGCGCATTCTTACGCTAAATGCCGCCAAGCCGAGATCGCCGCTGAAGAGCTCCGAAAGTCCGTCGCGAACCGCAAAGGCCCACCACGCGAAGACCGGATCCGACCACTTGAAGTGCGCACTGTGTCAGGGAAAGCACGCGCTCATGCACTGTAACGTATTCAAGGCCAAGC
The DNA here is from genome assembly GCF_003227725.1 of Camponotus floridanus. Classification (NCBI taxonomy): domain Eukaryota; kingdom Metazoa; phylum Arthropoda; class Insecta; order Hymenoptera; family Formicidae; genus Camponotus; species Camponotus floridanus. The sequence goes on along the minus strand of NW_020229327.1, from coordinate 161,116 downwards.
CTGCGATTGACCGAAGGTCCTTTGTGGAACAGGGCAGACTGTGCTATAACTGCCTCGGGAATCACTTAATTTCCAAATGTCAGTCTGTAAGGACCTGTCTGACGTGCAAGAACAAGCACCACACTACGCTGCACGACGCGTATGTTTCGTCCTCGTCCAACGAAGCAACCGCTCTATCCGCGATGCACTCCGCATCTGACCGCAAGGCGATCCTCCTCGCGACCGCCCGTGTGCACATCACTGATCGCTCCGGGGATCTTCATCCAGTTCGAGCGATGCTCGATCAAGGCTCCGAGGTGTCAATCATCTCCGAGGCGCTGGTCCAGCGCCTGAGGCTTCCCCGCTCCAGCTCCTCAGTGTCAATCATCGGCATCGGCGGAGCTCGATCCGGGTCAACCCGCGGCAGGGTGTCGCTCGATCTCTCCTCGCCGATCACTGGAGCCAAGCTTAAGGCCGTCGCCTTCGTGCTACCCCGCCTGTCGGCGTATCAGGGTCCGGCGGTAACCAACCTCGCCTCCTGGCCTCATGCCCGTGGTCTTGAACTCGCCGACCCCAGGTATCAGGAGCGCGATCCGGTCGAGTTATTGTTGGGCGCCGAAGTTTACTCGATCATCCTGGAAGTCGGCCTTCGCAAGGGTGGTCCCCAAGAACCCCTCGCCCAAAAAACTGCCTTGGGATGGATTCTGTCAGGAGGGTCCCGCTCGGCGTCCTTCCAAGGTCTCCGCAGCTCCCTGCAGTGCACTGTGGATCAAGAATTAAATCAGCTTGTGCACAACTTTTGGGAACAGGAGAGAGAATCGTCTCCCCCGGTTGCACCCACGCCAGAGGAAGAGGAGTGTGAAACCTTCTTCACTCTTACTCACCAGCGGACAGCCTCAGGAAGATACGTCGTACGTCTCCCATTTTCTTCCTTGCCAACGTCACTGGATGAGACGCGAAAACCAGCCGGAAGCCTCTTGAACGCTATGGATCGTCGGTGCAAGAAAGATCCTGAATTCGGAGTTCGGTATCGAGAATTCATGCAGGAATATGAGGACCTGAAACATATGAGTCCTGTGAATACGGTCGGCAACGCTGAATGTTACTTGCCTCACCATGGAATCCTCCGCCAGTCCAGCTCCAGTACTAAGCTCCGCGTTGTCTTCAACGGGTCACAACGCACCAGCTCCGGAGACTCCCTCAACCAGCATCTGTTTATCGGCGCCAACTTACTGCCAGCCTTAGCTGACGTCCTTCTCCGCTGGCGCCGGCACCGCTTCGTATTCGTCACCGATATCGAAAAGATGTTCCGGCAAATACTCGTCCATCCGGAAGATCGCCGCTTCCAGCGGATACTTTGGCACTCAGGGGCTTCCGACAAGGTCCAAGAATTCGAGCTGAACACCGTGACCTACGGGCTCGCCTGCGCTCCGTTCCTCGCCGTCCGCACACTTCGCCAATTAGCAGCCGACGAAGAAGCGCGGGGCCCGAAGGGGGCAGCCGCTCTGCGCCGTGACTGTTACATGGATGATGTAATTACGGGATCAGACACCTTGCGCGATGCGGTCGCCTTGCAGACGGAACTCCGAGAGCTTTGCACGGCGGGCGGGTTTCCGCTGCGGAAATGGGCTGCCAATAGCGAGACAATCCTGGAGGGAGTTCCTCCGGATCATCGACTCCAGCAGGCGCACCACTCCTGGGAGAACGAGGTGCACTCCACCTTAGGCCTGCGCTGGCATCCCGCCAGTGACGAATTCTCTTTCGCGATCCGGCCTCGAGTCTCTGGGGGGTACACGAAGAGGCAAGTCCTAGCGGAAACGGCGCGGTTATTCGATCCCTTGGGGTGGCTCGCCCCTGTTATTATCCGTGCCAAGATACTGATCCAATCAGCGTGGTTGAAAGGGCTGGATTGGGACACTCCGCTCCCAATTGAGGACGCGCAGTCCTGGCGGCGCCTCCTCTCCGAACTCCATTTACTTGAGCGCCTCCGAATAAGGCGCTGGCTGGGCACTGTCCACCAGGGCACGCAGATCGAAATCCACGGATTCGCCGACGCGTCCGAGCGTGGTTTCGCGGCGGTCGTCTACCTTCGCGTGAAGAGTGCCGACGAGACGTCCATTCACTTGCTGGCGGCTAAAAGCAAGGTCGCGCCAATAAAGCCCGTGACGCTCCCACGGCTAGAACTTTGCGCTGCATCCTTGCTGACGGGTCTTGTACGGCACCTCCGGTCTTCACTCGACCTACCATCGGCGCCCGTATATCTCTGGTCCGACTCCCGAGTCGTCCTTCACTGGATCAAGGGCCACGCGTCTCGGTGGAAAACCTACGTGGCCAACCGAGTGTCACTGATCCAGCAGCGGCTCCCCGAAGCTCAATGGAGGCACGTGCCTGGCCAAGAGAATCCCGCCGATTGTGCGTCCAGAGGGATCGCACCGAGGGACCTGTTGAACCACTCCCTCTGGTGGAATGGCCCGGCCTGGCTGCTCAAGGGTCAGTCGCTATGGCCGGACAGCCACGACCAGACATCGATGGAAAACGTTCCTGAAAAGAGAATGACGGTATTAGTCGCCACCAGCAAGGACAGACCGGAGCCGGAAATCCTCCTCCAGTTCTCAACGCTGCATAGACTCTTACGTGTCTCTGCCTGGTGCCTTCGTTGGCGCCGAACTCCTCGCCGTTCCCCCAGCACTGCACTGCTCCCGGACGAACTCGACTCCGCTCTACTCCGTTGGCTCAGGGTCGTCCAGGGAGTCCACTACCCTGCCGAGCTCGCCGCCGTGCGTGAGTCTCGCTCAATGCCTCACGGCAGTCACCTGGCCAGGCTGCACCCCTTCATCGACGACAAGGGAGTCCTGCGTGTCGGTGGTCGCCTGAAACACGCCATACTGACCTTCGATGAACGACACCCCATGATAGCACCGCCCACTTCATGGCTCACTAAGCTCATGGTGGAATCCTGCCACCGCCGGACGCTGCACGGAGGCACGCAGCTCACTCTGGGGCTCCTCCGCCTCCGCTTCTGGGTTCCGCAGGGTCGAGCCGTGGTCAAGCGGATCCTGCACCGATGCGTGACTTGCACCCGCTGGCGAGCCATCACTCCGCAGCCTCTCATGGGCGACCTCCCTCGAGAGCGAGTTACTCCTGCTCGTCCCTTCCTGAGAACGGGAGTCGATTACGCTGGCCCGATATTCATCCGTACATCCAAAGGACGTGGACATCGAGCGCATAAGGCGTTCATAGCTGTATTCGTTTGCCTTTGTTCCAGAGCGATCCACCTTGAAGTAGCGTCTGACTACTCCTCAGACGCTTTTCTCGCCGCCTTCCGCAGGTTCGTTTCCCGCCGTGGACTGTGCGAGGAAATGTACTCAGACTGCGGGACGAACTTTATCGGAGCAGACAGACAACTCCGAGAACTTTTCCGAGCATCTTCTCCCGACGGCCGTCGAATCTCTCAGGCAGTCACCAAAGAGGGTATATCCTGGCGCTTCAACCCGCCTAGCGCCCCGCACTTTGGAGGACTCTGGGAGGCGGCGGTGAAGTCGACGAAACATCACCTGCGACGGGTGATAGGAGAAGCTACGCTTACCTTCGAGGAGATGAGTACTCTTCTGGCTCAAATCGAAGCTTGTCTGAACTCTCGTCCGTTGCAGGCCTTATCTGACGATCCGGACGACCTGTCCGCACTGACTCCAGGACATCTTCTTATAGGCGCCCCTCTGCTGGCGATTCCAGAGCCTTCATCGGCCGAACGTTCACCAAGTATGTTGTCGCGGTGGCAACTCCTCCAGCGAATGCGCGACCACTTCTGGCAGCGATGGTCCCAGGAGTACATCCACGCCTTGGCACCCCGTCCAAAATGGCTCAAGGCCGAGCTCGCTCCGGAGGTCGGAGCTTTGTGCCTCATCCGCTCGGAGTCAACTCCACCTGCCCGATGGCCTCTCGCGCGTATCATCCGGTTGCACCCAGGAAGCGACGGCACTGTCCGCGTGGTGACCGTCCGAACGTCCACTTCGGAACTCGTCCGGCCGATTGTAAAGCTCGTCCTCCTGCCGGGAGTCAAGGAGGCCCACACGCCCGCGGACGAGTAGCAGTCTCAAGCGTTATTCTCCCTGCGTAGCGTTTTCGCGCTTCTTTGTACATATGTAATATAAGGAGCTTCCCGGCGCTTGTATATAATGTATATTTTCTATGTCAGCTGTCTGTCGCACGCTCCGCGATTTCACCGTGTACTTTCATTATCACTCACTCACTATCACTCACTCACTATCACTCACTCACTATCGTTGCGGGAGCCTTCGTCGATCATTGCACTTCACAATGTACGATTTTTCATTCCTTTCATCACTGTAAAAATTTCACTCCATACCGCATTACTTATTCTCGCGAAAGATTAATCGAAACTGTTCGACACGTGTCTTCTCATTACGTCACACATTTCATTCATACATCACGATCGATAGCTCGTCAATGGCACAGTACGCGACACCTGTCCGCATCCGCACACACTCCCAAATTTCGTCATGTAATGACGAGGCGGGCGGGATGTTCGAAATCCGTAATTATTGTCGCGGTCTAAAAATTCGAAGAAACAACATCCGCATTTTTCTATTATAAAATCCGAATTCAACGGGAATCGAGAAACTTCTCGAAATTCTATTTTCGGCAAAAAACCCGACCGTTCGAGTTATCTCTCATTTTTTTCGGTACCAAAGAAACGCTCGGTAAAAACAATTGACAATAACATTGTCAACCGCCGCCAAAATCCGCGCAACGGTCGGGCATGCGCGCCCATACGTCACGATCAGCTGATGGCCAATCAGCTGATCGAAAAAGGTCGTGCGCATGGCAAACGCCGCAACGCTATTTCCTGACCTCATCGGCGGCCAATTATGCGCGGCGCCATGAGGTCACCGCCAAATTTTGAAGTTAATTGGGCCACGTCGCAACGGGGCCCAAAATCCGCCTGGTATATAATGAGCCCAGCGAGAGGGCACAAAAAGTCTCGCACTTTACGCTCCGTACTCATTATTCGACCGCTTGTTACACCGCTATATTCAAACGACCGCTATTCTTTTGGACATTTCTCTATTCTCTCGGCAAATCCGCAGATCATACCGCACACGACGACCGCTATCTCTTTCGGACTTTGATTTCCCGCACGTATTCTCGCGAATCCGCGCACGGCGACCGCTTCGCTTCATTGCACTGCTCGTCTCTTCACATTGTGGCGTCATCACCGCACTGGACACTTGTAACCTTTTAATTTTGACTTTAATAAAGTCTGTCTTTGTCATTCAGAGTCAACCGTTCTTTTCACTGACGGCCTTTCACTTTCCACACTTTACCGCCGGAATCGCTCGCGAACAAATAATAATTGTAATTTCTTATTTGATATTACATTAGATAATAAAAACAAAAAAAATTTATTTTTCAGTCTTTAGTATTTTAGCATAACGAGCTTAACGAAAAATATTATAAATTCTTTTTTCTAAGTTACATAAAAATATATGAAACACATCTTTTTAACATAACTATTATTTATCACTAAACAGAAAATAAAATTACGTAATTACTCAATAAATGAAATAATAATTATGAATATGTATTAGAATATTTAACAAATAATAAAATTTGTAAGGGATTAAGCACAATGAAAAATATAAGGAATAGGAACAGGGAATAATGTAGAAAAGAAAGAGAGAAAAAGATATTTCTTTTTCGCTTTCTTTCTTAGGTTATTCCCTGTTCTTATTCCTTATATTTTTCATTGTACTAGAGCCCTAAAAATTACATTTTTGGTAATGATGTAGATATAGCATCCATGATCATTTTCCTTCTTAAATTTTTTTCATGTTCTGGAATATTGTTAAGCTGTAATAAATGCTTTAATAAATTCTATAAATATCATCTGGTGTAGATTGTTGTGAACAAGATTGCTGTGAAGTCTCCATATAATTACTAATTTTATTACTTAAACTGAAAAACGTTTGTTCCAACTCTTTGGTTTCATTCATTTTTCTTTTTTTAAGTTTTGGAGAACATTTTAGAACATCTGGAGATTTATCAATATTAATATTTTGTTTATCATTTGCATTTGTATTTTCCTTATTATTTGAAGAATAAGCAGAAATATTGTCGGAATCACAAGTTTCTTTGGCTAAATTTTTTTCAACAAAAACATTTGCTTCATTTTCACTTGCTTGAGATCTTGAATTAATATAAGTTCTAAAACAAACAATAATAGATATTAAAAGCGTTAAGCTCTTAATGCTAAAAACAAGTCATTATTAATATAATGTTAAATATTTTAAATTATGTTAATTTATTTACTACAAATAAACTACCTTCTTCTTTTGATGACTTGATCTAAGAATGACAATTGAGAATAAAATGACCATTTAGAAGAATTAGGATGAGCTGCACTTCCACTTTTAGATTGACTTTCTATTTTTTTTTCTCACGATTGTATTGCTCTCGTAGTGAGCAACATCGTTTTTGACAATATTGTGGTGTGTAAAGATCACTTGTAATAACAATTCAAGAACAAATAAAGACATATATAATTAAAAATAATTCAATAAACAACCATATACAATAATTACCGCAATTAGTTGCAATCATTATTTTTGATACTTCCTTCCAAGCATTTTCTTTCATTAATATGTTCTTAAAATTTGAATTTTTTTTGTCAAAGAAAAGGCCTTTCTCTATATAATTCTATAAGGAAATCATCACCATTTCTTTCTTCAACAATAACACTTTCACTATTATAATCTTCCAATACATCTTCAGCACCAATATTTAATTCATCTACATAATCACAGTAACTCTTATGGTCTGACATTTTTGTCCGATAATTTTTTCTTAATAAGAACCTAAAAAAAACTGATTTGTAAATTAACATAAAAAGAGAACAAAACAATTTTATATGAAAAAAAAGAAAGAAAAATTATAGCTAACCTAAAATATATATCTTGTAATCAAAATTGTAATCAAATTGCAACTAACCTAGAATATTATATATCATGTAATCAAAATAGATATTTTCATTTCACTATTATCATACTTGAAGAACGAATAAAAATTGCATTATTTAATTTCAGGATGATTATATATAATTATGATATTATTCTTTATTAATAAAAACTTAAAAATGATTAAATCTTTTACTTACTTTCAATGCTTTTTCAATTCACGTATTGTCTATTTGTTGTACGACATTACGACATACGCCAAAACTTGTTCGTTGACTTACGTCTACGTCTTAAGACTTTTAAGACCATTACGCCATGCTATGTGCTATGACCCTAATGACTCCGACTTACGCATACGACTTTGTCAGAAACAGTTACGACATCTTTGTGCTCAGGCTCTATCTTTGTTCTACATTCCATCAGAATAAAGATAGAATGATGTTTCAAAGCATCCAGAGCGTCTTCCCGACCGCAGCCTATATTTTATGTTTACTGTTTACGGACAATATCTTATGGATCTATGGATGTTCTATGATTGGTTGAATTGTTCTATATTCTCATTCATTGGCTAAGCCTTACGTTACGTCTTATGCTTATGGTTACGGAAATTCATCTACGATGGCCTTTACGGAACGATTTGAGAGGGTGTCGCGTAGAGCTCTAAAGTATTGTATTGGCTTCAGAGGATCTATATCATGTAATATTGTGTACGCGGAATCAGATATTGGTCCCGCCCGATTTAGATCGGATTATTTAGCACAAAAATTCTTAATCAAGTCTTATGCTATTAGACCTAGCATTCTGATTGATAATCTTCAGAGTTTGCATTTTTTTCACTTTGAGTCTGGTTTTAATCTTTTTAATAGATTTCCCCTTTATCGGGACTTCCGTTTCCCAAGGGATTATATTGGGTTGTCCGGAAAGTCCGTGCGGATTTTTAAGCAAAATTCGAATGAAAAAATTTTGTTGTTAAAAGTTATTTCATTCTGTGATATATGCACCATTATTTTGCACAATACTTTTCCATCTTTCGGGTAATTTCATAATTCCTCTCTCATAGAAGTCTTGGGTTTTTTCGGCGAAGAAGCTGTCCAAGTAGTTTTTGAGGAGTTGCAAAGAAGCAAAGTTCAAACCATTAATTGAGTTTTGTAGCGACCGAAATAAATGAAAATCCGAGGGTGCAATGTCGGGGGAATACGGTGGATGAGGCAAAACATCCCAGCCAAACGCCAATAATTTTTGGCGAGTCTGCAAACTTGCATGAGGTCTGGCGTTATCATGATGAAAAACGACGCCTTTCCTATTGATCAATTCCGGACACTTTTTGGCGATTTCTATCTTCAATTTATCCAACTGTGAATAGTACTTGTCCGAATCGATGGTTTCGTTGTCCGGTAGTAGCTCATAATATACTATCCCCTTCCAATTCCACCAAATGCAGAGCATTACCTTTTTCGGATGTAAGCCTGCCTTCGAAGTGGTTAATGGCGGTTCACCTCGCTTGCTCCACGACCTTTTACGCTCGACATTATTATAAATTATCCACTTTTCGTCGCCTGTTATGATGCGTTTTAAAAATGAATCGTATTCGTTGCGTTTGTATAGCAAATCGCTGATGGAAATGCGGTCAATACGATTTTTCTCAGTTAAGTCGTGCGGCACCCAAACATCAAGCTTTTTTACCATCTGGAGCTTGTTTAAATGTTCGGAAACAGTTGATTTGCCAATGTTTAACCTCGCTGCGATTTCCCGAACTGTGATCTGCCGCTCGGAATCGATTAAAGCTGTTATTTGGTCGACATCAGTGGTGACTGGCCGACCAGAGCGAGGAGCATCTTCAATATTCATTTCTCCTGAACGAAATTTAGCAAACCACTTCTGACACATGCGATCACTTACGGCATCTTCCCCGTATACGGCACATATTTTTTTTCGAGTTTGTGTCGCGTTCTTTCCTTTACGGAAATAAAAAAGCATTATGCATCGAAAAAACACGTTATTTCCTTCCATCTCTAAACTAATGTCAAGTAAAAAGTTTTTAATTTATTGGGATAATTAATATCACTAAGTATGCGTTGAAATGTCACTAATCAAAACACGAAAGCATTTGACATATCACATCGACATAAACTTGTAAAATTCGCCTTTGAACGACATCTATTGAGAAATCCGCACGAACTTTCCGGACAACCCAATAGATCTAGAATCACGACCTTCACCAGGATTCCGTTGTATTAATTTTCTTAAACTTCTACTTTCGTTCCGAAGGTTGACTATCCTCCCCCATATGTAGTGGATATTACTGCTGCTCCGTCCCTTAGCTTGTTTTTTTTCTCATTTTTCATCTTATCGATAGATGCTCCTTCTACACAGATGCATCAAAGTCTGATTCGCTCGCATTTAAGCGCAATTTATTACTCTCCTGATATCTCGATACAGAAGAAATATAAGCTAGATGGCTGCTTTTCAATTTTTTCAGCGGAATGTATCGCCATTATTTGTACTATGGATTGCATCTTAGAAAGAGGCATAAAAAAAGCCTCGATATTTACTGATTCCCGCAGTGTTGTGAAGACTCTGTCCAACGGTTTGTTGGACAAAGATCTTTCATACCTTATTTTAGTATTGAAAAACAAGTTGAGATCAGCCTTTTTGCAGAATTTAGACATTATCATTGTTTGGGTCCTTCTCATGTAGGTATTTTGGATAATGAAACGGCGGACTTCCTGGCAAGGGATGCTGTTCAAGAGAAACGATCGACTATCTTCCTCCCCATACTGACTTTTACTCGATAGTAAGGGAAAAATACCTTACTGTGATCGAGAAGTATTTGCTTGCCCAATCTGAAATCAGAGGCGCGCAATATTTTAATCTCTACCGCCCTTTGTGAGAAGACCATGGTTTGATAAACTTACTTACTTAATTTTAGTCGATTAGAAATCGCAACCATACATAGAATCAGGTCTAATCATTACAATTTGAATTACAGCCTTCATAGGTGTGGCCTCATCCGACGACCTGCCTGTCTTTGTAGTTCACCTTAACAAGACATCAATCATATTTTATAATCCTGTCCATTGCTTGAGAGACACCGGACGTAACTAACACACTTGCTCGGGAAAGTCCTGGTTCATCTCCTCCTTACCCTTGGTCCATAATCTTGCTTTAACTGACGGAGTCGTAAGAAACTAACCATCATAATTAATTATTCTTCTCACATTCAACTGTAGTTGGTTAATTGCTCGCTCCACGAGCAACGGAACAAAAAATTCGAAAAATCGCGAGCAACGAAAGCACATGTTTCTTTAACCGAAGAACTTTTTTTAAGAGAACGTTTGCTTTTCGAGACCACGTTTACATAGATTTTGTCCTTCGAGATCTGGATTTTTCACGAGAGTAACGGAATTTTGACTATAGTTTTTATTGTCATGATTTGCAGTTTTGATCATTCTCAGAGGACAAAATTGTTATCGCGGGCTCTTTATTAAGGCAATTCGCGGTGGCTGCTCTTTATTGGACGTCAGTGGCATAGCGGTGTGGTGCGATAGGCGCGAGATGACGGCAAGTATAGAGCTCGCGATTTGCCGACGGCATTGGCTCTCTATACGTCACCAACGCGCCAAAATATAATTGCGAGTCGTGTAATCTCCGCTTCGGCTCAATTCTCAATACCTTCCGTAAAACCCTAACAGCACATGATATCATTCGAATATTCTATACTCATACTGTAAATATACGTTACAGATGTAATATACTGAGAATAATCTCATAATATCTCTTAGGCCGGTATTCATAGTCCGGTCTTACATTTAAGATCATCTTAAAAACTCATTCCACCAGTCAATAGCTGCATTGTAGCTATTTGATTGGTTGAATGAGTTCTTAAGATGATCTTAAATATAAGACCGGGCTATGAATACCGGCCTTATTGTATATTATTTTTCATATATTTTTAGAATATACTTTGAATATCTCGTATTGTAACGGTACGGCCTATCCCGATCGCCACGGACTGGCTCGCCGATTCCCAAGATTCGGGAGTAGGTAGGAGAGTCAAGCTCGCGAGTCCTCTTTTATTTCAAACAAGCTTTTATTTGTAAATCGTTTATCCTACGCGAAAGCACAACGAACTTAACCTACGAAAGATTATAAACGGCTTATCCTATGAGAGATTACAACTAGCTTAGCCTACGGGAGTGTACAGGTAGCTTATCCTACAAACGGTTTATCCTACGAGAGAGTACAACTTAGTCTACGAAAGATTACACCTAGACGGTCGGTCGCAAGTTCAGACGGCGAGCTCGCGATCGCGGATTTCACTGTGCGGTGCGCGGAAATCGAATGCCGGGCAAACCCGGACGGTGGAGAGGTCACACCCGTCTCCGTCATCGAGAACGGTCAGGAAGCCGAATGCCGGGCAAACCCAGACGGCGGAGAGGTCACTCGGCGAGAACGGTCAGGATTCAGAGTATCTCGGTTCAGAACAGGTCGGAAGCTGGAGAGGAATAGGTAGCGGTCTGTCGCGCGAGCCGGCTTATATACGGCTCGAGGATCCCCACGCTCGCGTGCGTCGAGGAGGGAATGAGACTAAGTGAGGGAGTCCATAGGCGGAATCGCCGGTGGATGCCAGAGGCGTCGAGTTGCGGAGTCAGGAATTTACACGCAGGGAACTGTTACGTTTAAAGTTTTTATTTTATGAAATCAATACTGGACTATAATAAATGAACAATATAATACAACAATATAAACAAGATAAATGATATAAACCATATAAACAATATAAATGAATATAATTATAGTAGCGATGCAAAGACGTCGTCACACCACCCCGCGCTCATGGGGGCTCGCCGAGGCGCTGGATCGCTCGGGATGAAATCGTATCACCCATCAGCCCGATGCGATGTGTACTCAGTACCTCCGCTCGACGATGGCTGACCCGGCGGGGACCGCGACAATGGTGCCATCGCCCAGGCAAATCGGAATGAACCCGGCGATGAGTTGCCCTTTCTTTGCGGCTCCGGTGGTCGGTGGCCTGGTGGTCGGCGGTTGGATCGTCGACGGTCCGGCGAATGGCCTGGCGGTCGGTGGCCGAGCGTTTGTCAGCCGGGTAATAGGCAGCTTGGTGGTCGCTGGCCGAGCAGTCGTCGGCCGAGTAGTAGGCGGTCTGGCGGTCGGTGGCCGAATGTTTGTTGGCCGGGTAATAGGCGGCTCGGTGATCAGCGGCCGGGTTGCTGGTGGTTTGGCGATGTTTGGCTTGGCGGCCGGTGAATGGATAGCCGCAGGTCGGGGGCGGCGACCCTTCCACGACGGCGCGGCTTTCTCTCCGGTGACGGTAGCCAGGAGAATCGCCTTCCGACGATTAGTCCTGTCGGACAGTTGGACCGACGTTCCTGGACGCGGCGGTCGTCGGGGAAGGCTCGGGTTCGCAGGCGACGCGGCGGGATGTGGCACCGGTGGTGCCGTGGGCTGTGGTGTCGGCGCTGGTCCGCTGTGCTCGGACTCCGAGCTCGAGCTGAGCTCTCCAAAGAGGTCGTACAGCTCGCGTCTGTCTATGTCGACGCACGGGGTTGTATGGCCTTATATACCTGCCGTATTGCTAGTGGAGGAGGTTCATTCGAAGAATTTCCGGTGATTCGGGAGTGTCCCACAGTTCTAAGGGAAGCTTCTTCGGAACAGAGTTCGTTTGGTTGGTCAGAGATGGCGCCACTTTGGCGTGGTCGGTAACTTTCTGCCGGATTAAATGGCGTTCTGTTCTTCGTTCGCCCGGGGGTTTTTCGGTGTGTTCGGTTGTGGTTTCAGGTCCTGGACGTGGATATGTCGGTGCCATTTTCCGCGTTCGTCGCGTAGGTCCACGATGACTGGGGATATTATCCGGCGTATTTCCATGGGACCTGAAAATCGAGGGGTGAGTTTGGCGTTAAATGCGTCTTCGCGGTTCGACAGAGACCGTTCCCGTTTCCATACCTTGTCGCCCAGCCGGGGGCGCCAGTCACGTCGCCGCAGATTGTAGTGGCGTTCCTGTTTCTGGAATGCTCGTGCCAAGTGAATCCTGGCTACTTCGTATGCATTCTCCAGACGCTGTCGGTAAGACTCCGGGGGAGCCTGGTCTTGGGTTGATGGTCGCTCGGTAAGGTGCGGCGGTGCCAATTCGTGGCCGTGGACCAGAAAAGCCGGGGAGTATCCGGTTGCCTCGTACCGGGCGGTGTTCAATGCGAACTGAAGGACGTCGATGCACTCGTCCCAATCCCGGTGCCGGTCGCCTATGTACTGATCATGGTCTTAACGGTTCGCTCTTTCCACCGGATTGCAGTGCGACGCGTAAACAGGTGACATGCGATGTTGGATCCCGAATGACGCCAATAAAGTGCGGAACTGGCGAGAGGTGAACTGGGTCCCGTTGTCCGAGATGAGTTGGTTCGGATATCCATGACGGTAGATGACGCGGGTTATTTCCTTCGCTAGTATCGTGGCGGTGGCGCGTCGTAGGGAAACCATCTCTATCCACTTGCTAAAACGGTCCTGGGCGGTCAGGAGCTAGACATGTCCTCGAACCGAGCGTGGCAGAAGTCCGACCAGGTCTACTGAGACCTGCTGCCAAGGGGCGGTCATTGGTGTAACGTGTAAGTTTCCTGCGGGTCGTTGCTGCGGTACTTTATGGACTAGGCAGTTTGGGCAACTCCGAACGTACCGGACTGTCTCCCGGAACATTCCTGGCCAGTAGTACAGCCAGGCGAGTCGGGCTATCGTTTTAGCCACTCCCAGGTGCCCTGCGGTTGGGTCGTGTAGCCGGCGTAGGATGACGAGTCGCTGTCCCCGGGGGACGCATCGCTTCCATTGTTCGGCCGATGATACTTAGCTAAAGTCCAAGTCGTGCAGAACATGTCGAAATAGCTGGTCGTTACGTACCTCGTAAACGGGGTACTTGGCCGGTCGGCTCTTTACCTCCGCGAGGAGGCGTTGATACCATGGGTATGCTATCTTGTGTTGCATTGCGTTGAGTTAGGGCTCCCGGGAGAGGGCATCAGCCACTTGATTTTGGCCTCCCCTTCTATAATGTATGGTAAAATCGAACTGTTGCAGTTCGAAGAGCCAACGCTCCAGACGACCGGACGGATTCTCCAGGTGCTGCAACCACTTGAGGGACTGGTGGTCAGTTATTACGGTGAATCGATACCCTTCTAAGTAATCCCGCATTCGCCGGATCCCCCAGACCACGGCGAAACATTCCAACTCGGTTGCGCTATAGTTCCGCTCGGCACCGTTGAGTGTTCGGTTGGCGTATGCGATACTCGCTCTCCTTCTGCCTGGTGCTGGATTAATACGGCCCCTAGCCCATGTGAACTGGCGTAGGGTTTGTAGCAGGAACGGCTTGTGGAAGTTTGGACAGGCCAGAATCGATGTAGAGATTAACGCTTCCTTTAGCTGTCGGAAAGCAGTGTCTTCAGGGACCCCCCATGTCCAGCCAATTCGTTTCCTGGTCAGTGCAGTGAGCGGCGCAGCCAGTGTTGAAAAGTTTGGGATGAACCTACGGTACCACGAGGCCATCCCCAGGAACTGTCGGACCTTGCGCACGGTGGTGGGTTCTGGCCAGTTAGTGACGGCGCTATCTTTGTCTGGATCCGTGTATATCCCTTGTCGGTCGATTACGTGTCCTAGGTAACGGCTCGGACGGCAGAAGTGGCACTTATCCGGGTTTAAGCGTAGCTTTGTCTTACGTAAGCGCCGGAAGACCTCTCTTAAGTGTTGCAGGTGTTCGTTGAACGTCCTGCTGGCGATAATGATATCGTCCAAGTATACGAGGACGTTAGGCTCGAGGTCGGGGCCGATCACCGCGTCTAGTAGCCGCTGAAAGTTGCCGGGGCCGAGTGCAACCCGAAGGGCATGACCGTGAATTGGTACAGGCTCTTTCCCGGCACGGTGAAGGTGGTTGCCGGTCGACTCTCTCGGGCCAGCGGTATCTGCCAGTAGCCACTCTTCAAATCTAACGTTGTCAGGCGCCCCTCGTAACTTGTCTAGAGTGGCTGTGATGTATGGCAAGGGATAGGCGTCTTTATCTGATACCGCATTCAGTCTGCGAAAGTCTATGCAGAATCTATACTGTCCATTTTTTTTCGCACGATGACTACCGGTGAACTCCAGGCGCTGTTCAATGACGCCTTCGGCGAGCATCCGGTCTACCTCTTCGTTGATGACGGTTTGCATGGCTGGGTTTCGGAGGTCGGTATCGCTGCTTGATGGGCGGCCCAGGTTTGAGTCGTATGCGATGTTCGGCCCGGTCGGTTCGTCCCGTAATCGCTTCAAAGAGCGGTAATTCGGTTGCTAAAAATGTCCGGAGCTGCGATTTTTTATCTGTTTCATTGCTGGGGCGGTGATCGTGTTGGTTCAGGAAACCGCCCCTGTTTGGTTCAGCGGTGGTGGCGGCAAGGCGAATCCCATCTTAGCCCACAGGTCGGTACCAATTAGCACAGCGCTGGCTAGACCCGGGAGTATGCAGAAATCGTGCCAGTAGGTCCTCCCATGCCATCGGAGGGGCAAGCGCAATACCCCAATGATCTCTACCCGTGTGCTATCAGCTAGGAGGACGTAGTCCCCTCGATTTCGAGCTAGTGGTATTCCGGGGAATAGTCGTGCTGTCTCTTCCTGTATGCACGAGACTTCGGACCCGGGATCCATAAGAGCGGCGAACTGATGGCGCCGGATATGTACTTGGAGGTGCGGGCGCGGACTGTATTCTATTCGAGGCTGGGCTGGGAGGCGGCCGCTATGTCCCCGGCCCGTTGGGCGTTTCCCGCCGGCGGGTGGCAGTCGCGAGTCAGGACACCGTCCTTGCCGCATCGCGAGCAAAATTTTCTTGGTGGTCGCTTACAACCCATCCGCGTGTGGCCTTGCTGCTTACATCTCCAGCAGCATTCCTCCCGGTTGTAGGTAACGGTGGCGATTGTTGGTTTGGCGGCCGTTGGAATTCGATCCCGTCGGCGATGGTTAATTTCCTCAATCTTGAATATCCGGGTCAGCAGTTCGCTCATGGTGAGCTGATTGGTGAGCGGGACATAGAGCTGGTGTTCTGGATCCATGTTCTCATAGACTTGTTCCAGTTGTTCCCGTTCGGAGTATCCAGCTCGGCGCATCATGGTGAGGAGCGCATTGGAGTATTCGCGGAACGATTCTTCTGGTTTTTGGGAGCGCCCGCTGATCTCTCGCTTTAGTCGCCTCAGATATCCCGGCGGTAGGTAGTAGTTGCGGAAATGCTCGCAGAAACTGGCCCAAGTTTCCCAGGTATCGCGATGGTTTCGATACCATAAGAGGGTATCCCCCTTTAGCAGTTCCGGTAGGCCCAAGAGTAGGTGGTCTTCTTCGAGGCCATAACTGATTCGTAGCTTCTCAACTTTTTCCAGGAATGAAAGTGGATCCACCTCCTCGAAGCGGAGGCCCCATTTCCGGATCTGGTTGATGATCTCGATGCGTTCCGTCGGATTCAAGGTCGGCATGGTCGCGGTCTCCCCTGATATATCACCGCTGCTGTCCCTCGGTTGTCGGTCGGGTGTGCGGCGAAGTATAGGCGCAGTCGGCGTCTCAGCAGGTTCACCTGGCCCGTGGTGTCCACTTCGTACCGATGGAGATATTCGAGCTGCTCTTTAGAAAGGGTATTAATCCACGCGGTTATGAGAGTTTTCGCTAGCTGGACTTTCCTTAAACGGTCCCGGTTCGGGCGCCATGTAACGGTACGGCCTATACCGATCGCCACGGACTGGCTCGCTGATTCCCAAGATTCGGGAGTAGGTAGGAGAGTCAAGTTCGCGAGTCCTCTTTTATTTCAAACAAGCTTTTATTTGTAAATCGTTTATCCTAAATCTTATCCTACGCGAGAGCACAACGAACTTAGCCTATGAAAGATTACAAACGGCTTATCCTACGAGACATTACAACTAGCTTAGTCTACGGGAGTGTACAGATAGCTTATCCTACAAACGGCTTATCCTACGAGAGAGTACAACTAACTTAGCCTACGAAAGATTACACCTAGACGGTCGGTCGCGGGTTCAGACGGCGAGCGCGTCGCGATCGCGGATTTCACCGTGCGGTAGTGCGCGGAAATCGAATGCCGGGCAAACCCGGACGGTGGAGAGGTCACACCCGTCTCCGTCGTCGAGAACGGTCAGGAAGCCGAATGCCGGGCAAACCCAAGCCGCGGAGAGGTCACACCCGTCTCCGTCGGCGAGAACGGTCAGGAAGCCGAATGCCGGGCAAACCCAGGCGGCGGAGAGATTACACCCGTCTCCGTCGGCGAGAACGGTCAGGAAGCCGAATGCCGGGCAAACCCAGGCGGCGGAGAGGTCACACCCGTCTCCGTCAGCGAGAACGGTCAGGAAGCCGAATGCCGGGCAAACCCAGGCGGCGGAGAGATTACACCCGTCTCCGTCGGCGAGAACGGTCAGGAAGCCGAATGCCGGGCAAACCCGGACGGTGGAGAGGTCACACCCGTCTCCGTCGGCGAGAACGGTCAGGAAGCCGAATGCCGGGCAAACCCAGGCGGCGGAGAGATTACACCCGTCTCCGTCGGCGAGAACGGTCAGGATTCAGAGTACCTCGGTTACTCCCAGAGGCTCAGAACAGGTCGGAAACTGGAGAGGAATAGGTAGCGGTCTGTCGCGCGAGCCGGCTTATATACGGCTCGAGAGTCCCCACGCTCGCGTGCGTCGAGGAGGGAGTGAGACTAGGTGGGGGAGCTCATAGGCGGAATCGCCGGTGGGTACCAGAGGCGTCGAGTTGCGGGATCAGGAATTTACACGCAGGGAACCGTTACGTTTAAAGTCTTTATTTTATGAAATCAATACTGGATTGTAATAAATGAACAATATAATACAACAATATAAACAAGATAAATGATATAAATGATATAAACAATATAAATGAATATAATTATAGTGGCGACGCAAAGACGTCGTCACAGTATTAGTATATTCTTTTTCATATATTTTCAGGATATTCTATAATATTGCATGTGTTTCCTCATTTTGCCGCTATACGTGCTATCAAACTCGTACTTAATTTTTGGTGAAATGAACATAAAGGACTGGTACTAACATGAATTCCAAAGTTTCCTTTTTTTTCTTTTTAGTCAGTTTAATTTATAATAAACTGACTTAATTTAAAATTTGTTTAGTAGTTTAGTTGTTCTGGATTCCTGGTTGGGATTCAGAATATTAAAAAGATTATTTGAAATTAAAATGAGAAATAGTGTGTGCATTGCGGCATTTATCAAAAGTATTTATATTACATATATGAATTATACTACAAGATATTCTCAGTATTTACTATTAACTAAAATAAGCGAACATTAGAGCATTCTTAGTATATACTTAATATATCATAGTATGTATCTCGAATGTTCTGAGAATATATGCATTTTACTTTTGCGATATTCTTCAAACATTCTCAGAATCTACATGTGCTGTTAGGGAAATGATTAATCCTATCTTGACCTTCCTTCGAAAGACTGAAGTGCTCATATAATTTGTCTATGCAATAATTGGCTAGCTAAACTATATTCTTTATTTATTGAACTTCTGAACTCAATGAAGTAATCTAGCAGCATGGGCGAAGCTTGAGTTGCCCAGTGCCAATAACGGAAGAAGAAGAAGAAGAAGAAGGAGTAATTCGTATATTTCGCAAATAATGTGGAGGGAAAATTTGTCGATTCGTCATGCGCGATTCATCATTTGTACTGATTCGCTAACCAAGCGGTTTTTTGACGAAATTTAAAGGAGACAAATCGTTACGAATCAATCCATTCGTGTTGCGCTACACTACGCGTAATTAGTTCGTGTTTTTCTTTGATAGGTTTTGCATCAATTATAATGAAGAGGGAGACAATGGAGAGGTGGACAAATAATCGCGTGCTTGAACTTGTAGAAGACATAAGAGACATAGATGTTTATGAAATCCAAAAGATAAATATTATAAAAAGAACTGATCGAAATAACGCGAACTAAGGGTGTACTAGTAGTATTAGTTAGAGTGAAAGGAAGTATGTTTGTCTCTTTCCAACTTATTGCACTAGTGCAGTAGTGCAGCTAAAAAGAACGGATTCTAAGAAACGACGAATTACGAATTACGAATGATATACAGCGAATCACGAATAGTGTGGAAAGTTTACACTGACGAATAACGAATCTCCCTGAATGTCCAGCGAATCTCTATGAACCATGAATTACGAATCGCGAATTATGAATCACGCATAGTCTGGCGTTAGCTTAAAGGTGCCATTTCATACATCGCTCTATCGCTAGATTTTAGCGACATGATGACGTTACATAGTCGCCAGCGACGGGATTCTGTAGTTGGATTTTTCCAATTACAAACGACATTCACGAGCAATAATTTTGAAATTTTAAGACTCAAATCGATCAATCATGAATCAAAGAGTAAGTATATAATTTTGTAATAAATATTAAATATTTATAATAATAATATTTTATAGTTAAATAATAATGTATAATTTAATAATAATGTAAATATTTTTATCCTGTATTAGATAGAATATTTGTATTTATAAATTTTATATAAAAAAAAATGCATTATAAAATCCACTTTTATCTCTTATTTGAAACAATGGATTAACCCAAAAACTTTTTTTTTGTATCGTTGTTTCTTTTTTTCTTCTAAATAATAAAGAACTGCCGCTACTGCTAATCTTTTCTTTATATTGTTCTGCTTTATATTATTTTCATTTATAATTTTTGTGCACTCAATCATCTAATTATAATATTTTCTTGCTTGTAACATTGTTTATATTTATTTTATACTATGGCCAGTATTCATAGTCCGATCTTATATTTAAGATCGTCTTAAGTCTGGTCCGAGGTTGACTTGAGACCTCAATCAACCAATCAAATAGCTGCGTAGCATTTCAAGCTCGAACTGAAGACGATCTCAAATATAAGATCGGACTATGAATACCGGCCTATGCGTGTCTTAATGCAACTTTTCTTTCTAAGGCCGGTATTCATAGTCCGATCTTATATTTGAGATCGTCTTAAGTTCGAGCTTGAAATGCTACGCAGCTGTTTGATTGGTTGAATGAGATCTTAAGTCAACCTCGGACCAGACTTAAGACAATCTTAAATATAAGATCGGACTATGAATACCGGTCTAAATCGGTGCTGGAGCTCTTTTCATGCTCAATAGTTAGTCGCTAGCGACAATCTAGTCACGTGACTTTTTTATCGCTCAAAACGAGCGATGAGCGACACATGAAAAGGTACCTTAATAGGTCTGTTCTTTTCAGCTGCACTGCTGCACTAGTGCAATTAAGCAGCCTTTTCATTGACGCTAAAAAGTAGCGTCAACCATTGGTTGAACAAAGATGTAAGTAGTTGTTTCATTGTTTAACCAATGGTTGATGCTACTTTTTAGCGTCAATGAAATTGCACCTTTAGAGTGAAA
The DNA here is from genome assembly GCF_003227725.1 of Camponotus floridanus. Lineage (NCBI taxonomy): Eukaryota > Metazoa > Arthropoda > Insecta > Hymenoptera > Formicidae > Camponotus > Camponotus floridanus. The sequence continues at coordinate 140,717 of NW_020229327.1, read as the reverse complement.
GAAAGTATGTTTGTCTCTTTCTAACTTATTGCACTAGTGCAGCAGTGCAGCTGAAAAGAACAGACCCATTGGGTCTGTTCTTTTCAGCTGCACTCTTGCACTAGTGCAATTAGTTAGAGTGAAAAAAAGTATGTTTGTCTCTTTCTAACTTATTGCACTAGTGTAGCAGTGTAGCTGAAAAGAACAGACCCGATAGGTTTGTTTTTTATTCCTGCACTGCTGCACTAGTGCAATTAGTTAGAGTGAAAGAAAGTATGTTTGTCTCTTTCTAACTTATTGCACTAGTGCAGCAGTGCAGGAATAAAAAACAGACCCATTGATACGAGATAGCTTCCTAACCTTAAAAATGCCGTTTTTAACAATATATTGTTCTCTTTACGATACCAAGTATTCAATTTTTCTTATTACACAACGAAAAGAACGTGCATTGACAGATTTTTGTCGAGAGCCACGGCATTACCATTACACTTATTCTTATTTATTTTAAATATCTGCTGTAAAGAGAACGGATGTGTGGACTTTGTAACCTTTACGAAAGCATGACGAATATGTTGAATGGAAATATCGCATTAACCTCAAGAATAATTTATTCCGAAAAATATGGTGAAATCGTCAATAGATAATATATTTTAGACGGCGCGAGATTAATACTAGTTGATTCTAAGAACAGGTCTCGGCGTGCATGCCCATGTAAACTTGAGAGATGGCAGAAAAGGGTGCTCATTTGACTGGAACCGCATACATCAGGCCTTCTATCTTTGAAATTGTCGCGCAGGAATCGCTCGCGTCTATCCTCGAACCATCCTTTAAAAAGATCCTTTCGGTATATTGTGTTTACGCAATTGCTTCTTTTAGTCAGTAGGTTTGTTCTTAGTTGAACTAGAATGGAGTAGAATGAGATAGATATAAAAGTTGGAAAGGAAAAACAAGAAATGCAAAAAGTTCTAAGTTAAAAAGAATAAACCTATCATCTGTTACAGAATTATCTATTTTTTATACATAGCAAATATATATCTCCTTAAAAAAATATTCAGAAATATAATAGAGCATATATATATTCTGCGAATATATATTCCACATGTAGCTTTTTATTGATGATTAGCCATAATGTTATTTATATTCCTTGTTAAAATATCGTTTAATCTTGTTCATGTGAATTATATTCATGCTCTACTTGAAGTATGTATAAATTTTTTATAAAATTTTTATTTTATAGTTTCTCGTTTCTTTTAATCCTGAGAGATATGGACATGTTCTTGAGTGGGCAGATGAGGCCTATTTAATTTTCAATGCATTTCTTCAACGATATTATCTAAAGAGATATTGTAAGTATTTTTATAATAATATATTATCATTAACACAATTATTAATAATTTAATAATTTAATAATATTAATAAGTGTTAGTAATATTATGCTTCAATTTATATAATCTCTTTTATAAAAACAAAATTTTTTTTCATTACATAATTGTTTTCAGCTGCAACATTTTCTGAAACATTTTATGGTTTGAAGCGCGTTGCAGTAGTCGATTCTAAACTTAAAGGAAATTTATCACATAAGCAACAAACACTATCATTGATATTAATTGTAATATTTCCATATCTAAAAAGTAAACTTGCACAAATCAGTTCGAGATATAAACTTGAAGAAGTAGATGGTCAAGTATCAAGAGAGGCAAGTTTAAAATATACAAAGCACAAATTTTAAAATCATCTCTTTAAATATGCAATAATATGTGTGATAATATTAAATATTATACTTGTTGATAATATTAAATATTATATTTTGATAGAGAGGACGGACATTCTTCCGTAAATACATTATTAAAGGACATTCGATTCTTTTTATAACATACGAATCGCTCGTACTATATAATTATATACTTTACATATCGGAAAAATCAGTATATCCATCACCTTTGCTAAGATTACTGTCTGTTACATTGACATACGCCGATCCACACACTGCTCTTACTATCACAGAATTGTTAAGAAAGATAAAATACAATTCATTTACTATTGGTGATGGATGGAACATAGTTCAAAGAATTGTCACTGGATCCCTCGAATTGGGAGCTTTTTTCCTACAATTCCTCTCATGGTGGACCCAGGAAAATTATAATATGGATATTATGAGTCTTCCAGCTCCGCCACCTCCAAAAGTAAAAATAAATGGAATAAATAAATCAGTTAATTAATCACATTATATAAAATCAAATAAATAATTTCTGTAAAGTTACCGTAAATAATATATTGTTCTAATAGGTGCCAAATGTTGCACAGCAATACAAAGGAATTTGCCCGCTTTGTCGTAAACCTCATCGTATACATACAGTGCTTATGGTATCTGGGTAAGTGGATAATATCTAATGCATCTTTATTATCTTATTTAAACAAAAAAAATTAGGTTGATTTAATTTTTTAGTTATGTTTTTTGCTATCAATGTATTTTATCGGAAATACGGAAAAACAAGAGATGTCCGGTGACGCATTATCCTGCCAAAGAAGATGATTTAATACGTCTGTATATAGAATAAAATATATAAATATAAATTATATATATATATATAGATATAATATATATATATATATATATATAATATATATATATATATATATATATATGTATGTATGTATGTATGTATGTATGTATGTATGTATGTATGTATATATAAAATATATAATTTATATTATTTGTAATATATAAAATTATAATATATTATATAAAGATGAAAAATAAATACGAATTGGCTATAATTATATAACTAATGTATAATTAATATAACATTTTAGAAAATTATTTGTGTGATATTAAATTATCATATATTTATATCATATATTAATAGAAGGAAGAGTTAATTTTTTTCTCAAAATAGATTTTATTTTTCTATGACACTGCAACATATTAAATGGCAAGGTATTTCTCTCGATTATATATACATATAAATATATATATATATATATATATATATATATATATATATATATATGTACCTATAATTTTTACAAGCTTAATTATCGATAAAGTAATATAGTTTACATTTTCAAAAAATTAGATCATTATTGCACAGTTACAATAAAATAACGACACAATAAAACATGATGGATCAAAGAATAATGAATAACATTCCAAAAAATTTATACATAATTTAAATGTGCGTCTTTTTAAAATCGAGCATTTAATATAAGATTAAGAATGCTTAGAATGACTATACAAATCACATTATCTAAAAAATTGAAATATCTAAGATAATACATAGTAAGGCACATTTTTTTCTTAAAAATACATAATAGCTTCTAGTAGCTTTGAATAATTTTGTTTTTATGTGCAGTGAAATGACAATATCTCCTCATATCTTTATAAGTTTCAATTTAAAATTTATTTAAATATTAATATAAATATTATATCCGAAAATATAGTAGGAATATCCACCATCTGATAGATACACTGGTATCAATAATTGATGTAACAATGTATGTCACATTTTATATATATATATATATCGCGCGATTTATTCTCTTATGTCATGCACAATCCAGCTGGATTCTCTTTCACTGGTCCACATTGTTTTTGATTGCATCCAATATGTGTATATGCAATAATAGTACAATACTCAAACTATTGATTTGCATACATGACTCGATAGATTCAAGGCACAACTTGATTAACTCGGGCAGTTAAAGTGTACATTTGTTTAAATTTTAATTATACATGACATTTTTTGCAAATGTTTTGGAAGTAGAGTATATCAATGTTTAAGTTAACATAACACTAATATATATAATAATATATATGAATCACAAATAAAATGTGATTCATATATATGGGTTTGACTTGGATGTAATAAGACAAAGAAAATATTCTATAAAAGAATTTCTTATATATGCACATACAAGTGTGTGTGTATATATATATATATATATATATATATATATATATATATACACATATATTTTTAATTTTTTATTTATAATTAGAATATTATAAAAAAAAAATTGTTCATTTCATGTACAGTCTGTATATTATTACTCGTAATTATACTCATTTAAAGATAAAATAAATGTATCTAATTATGGTTATATTGCTTTTACAAGTTAAATATGTAAACATATAATTATGACAGTTTTTGTCGAGCTTTTCTAATTGACTTAATCCTTATAGATAAACTTATAATAATTTGAAAATAAAAGCTATACTTTCATAAAAAATAAATAGTCATTTCTATTACTCTATATTTGATATTTTATATAGTTGTGTGTCTTGTCAAATGTAAGTTATAAATTTAACATGTTTAGTCTTGCAAAAAGATACTTAACTATATATATTTATCTAATTTTGTCATATAACTAGAGCAATTTGAATGCAAAAGCTCATATAAATAGAGAGATTATTAATAATATAGGAAATGAGACACCAAAAATGAACTAACTTGTCAGTCATACATGACTGATAAACCATAAATGGAAATTTGTGTGTCAGACACTTATGATTATCTGGTAATCAATGTTAATAACTAGGCCTAATATATGTAAGCATAGAGATATCAAAACATTCACATCTATTGGAATCTATAATACATAATAAAATATATATGTGTATATATGAATTTGTTTTTAATATGAAATATGAAAATAGCAAATTTATTTTGATTCGTTTGTTAACATGCAGTACATTCATATATGCAAATCAACTGAATATTTATATACATGTAAAGAATCCTGCACTAATTTAATGGAAATGGCTTTCCGTCAAATTGGCTGAATTTTTGATATATTTTAGTTTAAGACATTCTTATCAAGAAAGTCTCAATGGGCTTTTTCAACATTATTGACATTATTTTCATACATATGCAATACATATAATGATACAGGAAAGGTTTTCTTACACTTACAAAGTATATGAAATGTTTACATGTATATATGTAATATATGTAAATTTGCATATGTTCTAAGGTCAATAACGCCAAAATTTTTCATTTTCAAGAGTTATGCTCATTGAGAGTTTTGATCAGAATGTCTTAGAACATATAAAAAATTTAGTCAATTCGACGCAAAGCAATTTTCTATTAAGTGTGGGATGCTTTATCTAATATTTTGTCATCATAATAATATAAAATGTACATATGTTATATATACAGAGTGTTCCATTTTTATACTAAACTGAAATAGTTTTAAATAAAATTTACTGTTGTAACACTTAAAATGAACAAAACCAAAATACAACGTCATTATGGATACATATAAATGACTAGAACAATCAAGAATTAATGCACAAATGGTTTGGTGGGAAAAAACAATAGCTGGTTTGGATTTCTATTCGCGTTCAATATTTTTTTTCATTCATATGTTTATTGGAATGTTTTGTATTGTGTGAATTATTTATAATGTAAGTTCAATATTTACAATTTTTGTATTAATAAAAAATTTTCGCTAAATATTTGTTAAACATTTTAAATTCATTGAAAAATGTGGTAGTATAATTCAATGCAATGATGATGAAACACTTTGTGATATAGCATATTTTTGAATATTATATATGATCATTTAAAAAAAATTCAATTACTAGCATCATACATTCAATGGATGTCTATCAACATCTGTTTTTTAAAAACTATAATTCTTCAAAAAAAGCGACTCTAGCTTTAGTGGATCCGGATTTCACCTTTTTTAGCGTACTGTACTTATTTTCACCAAGTCGAACTTGCTCCTCGTGCAATTGATCTAATTCACACTGCTTCTCACCGACCTTTAAAACTTCAATTTCAGTACGTAAGTCTCGCAGCTGTTCCTGTAAGTTTTTACTTTTCTCCCAATATTCAGTCCTTTCTTTTTCAATTTCTAACGAAAGTTGATCGACATCTCCATCACCAATAAGATCATAAGATGTTAAATCAGGTGGCAGAGGTTCTGCATCCAATTGCAGAGTTTGAAGATCCGCCTGTAGATCTGATGGAAGTACTTGCGTCGAGGGAAATAGATTTGGCACAGGCTATCGACAAGTTAAATGATTCATAAATCAAACTTATGTAACATATATAACTAAGTGTATAAATGATCAAATATATTCTTTCTATATATCATTTTGTTTTTAAATAAATATTGAAGCTATACTTACAGTTATGGTAGTGGGTATATAGGCATTTCTACTGAGAAACTCTAACAGCTTTTCTTTAGCTTCTTTCTCGGCGACTCTTGCGCGTAACAGCTCATCCTTTAACCTTTCTGCCTCAGCAGCTCTGCGTTCCGATTCCTGGACTAATCTTTCCGTTAATAATTCAGCTTCTCTAGTCTTTCGTTCTAAGTGAACCTTCTCTTCTTCAGTCTTCATATTATTTAGCCGTATGCGCGTAATCTCTTGTTCGGCTTCCAATGCTTTTTGACTTAAAAGCATCGCTTCTTCTTCAGCTACGCGACTTTTCTCAGCTAAAAGATCTGCTGTCTCTTCCGATCTTCTCTACAAAAAAAACACAATATCAACTTTATTTATAAGATATAGTTTATATTTTTATTTAATGTTTATAATTGTTAGTCTTTATTATGTCTTATACAGGGTGTCCCAAAAGTCCCGGACCGGTCGAATATTTCATAAATAATGAGAGGAATCAATTGGTGTAAAGAAAAAACATAGTTGTTTTTAAGAAAAAAATATGTAATTTGCAATTAACAATTACATATTTTTTTTAAAACAACTATGTGTTTTCTTTACACTAATTGATTCCTCTCATTATTTTGTACATAAAATTATTAAAGTAAGATAATCGAAAAATGAATATTTACTAGATATTTTATGGTTCATGTAAAATTAAGAAATGATTTCAAGCCTCATAACTCAAAAAGTACTCAATGAAGAAATACTTTATTATAGTGTTTTGGAAAGCTCTCGAGATAAGCTACACGAATATGTAATAAAAAATAAGGAATTCCATTTAAGAAATTGACGGTGATCTTCATGTGACTTTCAAATGACTCTTCCATGTCAAATCATTGCCACTATTTGATGACCCCCTTCAAGCTATACAACTTTTGTTTGAAACATTTCTTTCTAAAGTGCATAGTTTATGAAATATTCGACCGGTCCGGGACTTTTGAGACACCCTGTATATGTATATATCTAAAATCATATCTTACAAGAGCTTCATTTGCAAGTCGTATTTCCTCCTGGTACTGTAAAAGTCGATGCTCCATTGCAGCCTTTTCCCTCTCTGCTGCTTCTCTCAATTGTTTTTCTCGTGCTAATTTATTTCTCTCAATTTGTCTCCTATATAATATCATAATCATTTATAAAGAAATTTTAAGTAAATGTATATATGTATTTATATACTCTCTCTCTCTCTCTCTTTACGTACATGTGTAAAATACATATTATTTATATCTAAAGATTCGGCAAAGAAAGCAAAAGAGTTCTATTGTGTGAAATTTTTAGATTATGTTATATTAAAATATGTATATGTGTATGTGTGAGTATTGTATAAATAATTATTTACTAACCTTAATATATACATATATAAAAATACATGTTGAAAACACACATGCCTAAATATTGCTTCCTATAAAAGTGACCAAAAAAAAAAGAAGTGCATATTTTGTTAGAAATATAGTAATAGCTGAGCATGAGCAAGATTACAAAAGCTGCATTTTAATAAATTCTTTTCCCGAGCTAGAAACGAGAATAATAATTATTCAATCTATATTTATATAATACGTTCAGACACTTATTAAACTATTTTAATTTGCACAGCATATTAAAATTTGCACATAGCATTTACTCAAAGCAAAGTTTTGGTAATTATCAAAGAAATTGCTACCACATATCACTATAAATGAATAAATAAATTAGATAACAAAAAATAAATAAATAAATTAGATTTATTTTTCTACTTTTCTTATATCCATTATTTATGATTATTATTATTTATAATTCTAATTTTAAAGATAAAAATAATTTAATTTTTCTATTAAGCAATTAAAATATCCACCTATGGAAAATACAGGAGTTTTATCATTATTTTATAAAGCATGTAATCAGATGACATTTGTTAAATTTCACATTAATTAAAAAACTTGAATAATAGAGATTATAAATTAACAAACATTTCAGAAATAGACACGAAAAATATTTCTCACAACAAAACAAACTATTTTTATAAAAAAACATATATTTACTTGCCTGGATTTTTCTTCCTTGGCCTGTGCCTTCATCTGTTGAACCTCCATGGAGTCCGGTTTGCGCCTCCTCATGTACAAATCGTGGTTGCCAATACACAGGTCCAGGATCTTAACAAATAATATGTGAGCAGCTTTGTCACTATTATGTTCATCCAACCCTAAAGCTATCAAATTCTTCACCCAGCTGGCAACATCTGACTGTTTCTTTACCAATTTATTCATGCGAACTTTCTGCGAGAAGAACACGAAGTTTGGTGATGTTTTCTCCACGGTTTTGATTACAAACTTCTTGTCGTCGAAGCTAATGTGACGGATTTCCGACCATTGGAACGTAGTCTTCGGAGCTAGTTTATTTTCCTTTTCATAGATATTGAGTCCCAGTGCTGTTACTCCAAGCCAAAGATCCGTTTCCTTCTTATTCTACAAGGCAAAAGGCTTATGTTGAAAATGGATCAAACTTTTCTAATAATAATGTAAGTAATGTAAATTTGGAACCTGAGGTAAAAATAATCTATGCAAAATTTATTAACTGATGTCTTGGCACTTACACTAATAGGAAAATAGTTTACACCATACATATCGAGATCTTGAGTAATCTTAAGATATTCCATTTCTGCTTCGTCTCGAGACATGCCACGATGATCGGCATACCAAATCTTTATCCTATCTTCCCACATTTCTGGTGTCATTTGATATTGATCTATGACTCTCTGCGGAAGCAAATCTTCGCTGGCAAGCATTCCAGGACGATATAAAACTTCATCGTAATCTCCATACTGAAAATTAAAATAAAAATTAGCCATCAAAATCTTTTTATCACACACATAACTTATGACAATTTGTTTTAATTATTCATTTTATAAAATTAATTTTTCTAATATATTCAAATTTTACTAATAACATAATTAATGCACAATATTTACAAAATCCAGCAATAAAGTGGGTCTTTAACTGTAATGTCTGTTTTATAAATAGAATCCTACTTAATATAGGTACGCTACAAGTTTTGGATTTGATCCATCTCTAAGCAACTGATAATCTCGAAGAAATTGATTTTGATCCAAAATGCATACAACCTAACAAGTATACTCTCAAAATAGATTTAGATTTTTGCAGTATATTTTAAGTATACTGAAAAAAATATCATACATACAAATATTAGATTATAATTCATGTTCTTTATCTTATCTTGAATATCTCCTGTATATAAAATTCTAGAACACAAGTTTATGATTTAAAGTATACATTTATATCCTATTATATTTCAAATAAAATATATTTATAAAATATATTTATAAATAAACAATAAAGAAGCGAGCTTAAGGAGCAAATATTACAATCATCATTGTTGTTAAAGATTAACTGTTTAAAAAATTAAATTTATTTAATATGTAGAGATACGCATATAAAAAAGTGCACTGTTAAATTATATTTAGAAATTAACGCAAACGTTTCTGTCCTAAACTGGAAATTTATAAATTACAGATGAACAGTTTTACTTACAAATTGTTAGACGGTTGATCGTTTAGATAATAATAAGATACCTTTGCTTGGACAGCATAGGAAGCAAGCAACACGGAAGCTTCGGGTGGGCAATAAATGTCCATAGATAGTATAGCCTGCTTCACTTGTAAGAAGAACAAATGTTGAGTGACCTCTTGCACGAGTTCTTCGGCCACGTCCTCAGGATAAAATTTCGCCAGGAACATGAACGGTGTTGTTGGTTGCTGGGAAATGCCCTGATCCTGTACTGTAACCAGCTCAGTGTCATTATAACAAACACCCTCAAGACGTCATCTAAAACCGAGCGTGTCGAACAAAAATAACAATCGTTTACAAACACCTTTCTTATCTAATTTTAGCCAAGAGATAAAACCCTTCGAGTCTTCGTACTGGAGCCCGAAGTACCACGTTTCCCTCAATCCTATCGTACGGCACACCAGGTCGAACAGGTCCCTGCCAGTCGATCTCCACTGCAGCACAGAAAAATTGCGTCAACAGATTTGCGAGAACAAATTTGCGAAGTGACAAACATCGCTACCTCCAGATTGAATTCGAGCTCCGCGTCCAGGGTGCAGACCTTCACGGGGAAGGACCTTCCCGACTTTTTCCTGCGAAACGGTGACATCTTCACTTTTCGTTTCTTTCGCTCGGCATCGTCAAAGGACGTGCTGCCGATGGTTCAGAGCTCGCGCCGATTTCGAATAACATTTCGACGCGGCAACGACATTTTTTTCCCCCTCTGGATTCCGTCTGTTCAGGAACGCGATTAGTTCGAGAAAATCGAATAACCTTACATATCTCTAGCTCTTGAGACGCGTGTCCCCTCCCGTCCCTCACGATCGCGGACGTAATTGCGAGATTACGCGATGTCTAAAATCACAATGACAGTTCGTTCAAATGTCCGACATTCCTTCTCGCGCGCGTGTTCACGTCCTGTCTGACTCGCTAATTTCATACATGATCGCATATTTGATATTTTCGTATAATACACATATGCGTATATAATACACGTATGCGTATATAATACATATACAGGGTGAGAAAAAAGTATGGAAACCTATAAATTTTTTTAAAATTATGCATTTTAGAAACAAATGTTTCAGACAAAAGTTGTAGGGTTTCAAATAACGCGTTATGTAGCAATATCAGTATGATCTTGAACAGCACCGTCAAGGTCACATAAAAATCAGTTCGAATTTTTTAAATGGAACCCCCTATTTTTTATTACACATTCTTATAGCTTGTTTCAAGAGCTTTCCAAAACACTATATTAAAGTGTTTTTTCATTGAGTACTTTTCGAGTTATGAGGCTTGAAATCATTTCTCAATTTTACATAAACCATAAAATATTTAATAAAATATTCATTTCTTTATTATCTCACCTTTATACTTTTATGCATAAGATAATGTGAAGAATCAATTGGTGTAAAGAAAAAATAGTTTTGAAGAAAAAATATTTTATTGTTTATGGTTTATGTAAAAAATTAAAGAAATTATTTCGAGCCTTATAACTTGAAAAATACTCACTGAAAAAATACTTTATTATAGTGTGGAAAGCTCTTAAAACAAGCTCTTAAAACAAGCTACAAGAATATATAATAAAAAGTAGGGCGTTTCATTTAAAAAATTCAAAGTGATTTTTATGTGACCTTGACGGTGCTATTCAAGGTTATACTGATATTGCTACGTAATGCATTACTTGAAACCTTACAACTTTTGTCTGAAACATTTATTTCTAAAATGCATAGTTTTCGAAAAATTTAGGGGTTTTCATACTTTTTCCTCACCCTGTATATGCTTGCCGCCAATTATTCCGCGGAATCGCAAGAAATTCCCGTCAATTTCTTTTCATCTCTTTTCTACAATCGATTCCCGGTTTTGTGAGCAAAATTTTAACAATGAATTGTCGATCACGTTACGCAGCCCTTTATAATTGACAATTACACATGCAGGCAATAAATATATCGATAGTTAGTAATGTCATAACGTTCCGACATGTTTTAATTATTACCAAAAATAAGTTAGTGCTGGAAGTTCATATTTTTTAATAAATAAGAGCACAAACGAATGTTCCTCAATTGCTCCCTTTTTAAAATTAATATTTTTATTATTAATAAATAATAAAGAAAATTTTTGCTACGATATTGCCACATTATATTTTTAAGGCTATAGCACACACTTTCCGTAAGACATAACAGTAAGATTTCGACCAATCGCGTTGCTCAATTTGGCCGTCCGTAACCAAATTGAGCAACGTGATTGGTCGAAACCTTACTGTTATGTCTTATGGAAAGTGTGTGCTATAAGGCCGCAGCACACACTTTTGCATAAGCGCATAATCATAAGCATAAGAAAATTGATTGGTTCATTTTCTTATGCATATACTTGGGGACCAATCAATTTCCTTATGCTTATGGTTATGTGCTTATGCAAAAGTGTGTGCTGCCTATAGCCTTCATGCGCACGTACCTGAGTGCCGCGCTCTTAAGGCTATAGCACACACTTTCCATAAGACATAACAATAAGGTTTCGACCAATCACGTTGCTCAATTTGGTTACGGACGGCCAAATTGAGCAACGCGATTGGTCGAAACCTTACTGTCATGTCTTATGGAAAGTGTGTGCTATAGCCTTTAGTTACGAGCGTCTGGCGGTGCGGTTGTTAATGCATGAGCGGTAAGAGGGGAGCAGTAGGCATGAGCTAAGAAATCTGGTCGAAAGTTGCAAATAAATCCCACCATTGAGATAGATTGACAGTTATTTTTTCTCTCTTTTCCTCGTCCCATCTTTCCCCTTAAAATAAACATTCTAAACAAATGTAGATAAAATGGATATCTTAAACTTACAATTAGTAACTTCCTTAACAACACACATCCAAAAGACCATCCATAAAATATCAAGAGAACGGATGTTCTCTCGCCCCGTGTTCCGAAATTGCTGCCAGTTTATTGCCAGCACTAAAAATATATAATATACGTAACGTGCACTATAGAATTTGCAGTACCGGCTTCGAAGATCTGGACATCTTTTGAACACGTGTTGTTAGAGTTTTATTACTGCCAGCACTGAAAAAATATATAATATACGTAACGTGCACTATAGAATTTGCAGTGCCGGCCTCGAAGACCTGGACATCTTTTGAACATATGTGTTGTTAGAGTTTTATTACTTTCTCACTTTTTATGCCTTAAAGGAACACAACCCAGCGTAACACTGGTCAAATTCCATAAAGCGCATATGCGCGCATTTAGCTACAGTATACGTGACGGATACTATAAGTACGTGCGCGTATATGCGCTTTACGGAACTTAGCCTAAATTTAATATGTTCTTTCGCTTAGAGAGATACAATATAAAATATAATATAAGAGAGAACACAAACGAAATGATCTTGATTTTATTTTCAAAAAAAGAACGACAACGTTCATCAGAACAGTTTATGATTTTCTGTGGAATAATGGTATTCGTATAATATGTATAATATATAATATGTATAATGTAATATGTATAATATGTATAAAATATATGACCGCCGACAATTCAAAATATAAAGTTAAATTTTGTCATATATTCCCAACTGTCGCATTGCACTTATTAATCACTTATTATAAGCGCTTCTTTCTGCTATAACTGCAGTTATTTATTATCATTTTTGGCGAAACATATTGACTCTAAATCTATTGATTCAATAGTAATCATATTATAAAAAAATAATTTAGTAAAAGGATTAGAATAAAAAATTATATCAATATTGATCATATTTATATTAACAAAAAAAAGATAGCGCCAATAGTACATAGACGAGAACTGATGCTTTACAACGTGATATGACTGTTAACGGTAATAAATTTTCCAATTACTGTAAATATATATAATTTTTAAATTTTAAAATTTTTAGAACATACTTTATAAATTTTCAAACGTATTCATTTTTCTATTAAAGTTGTATATGTTGATTGAATATCTAAAAATATTTTTATATTGATATTTGTTTCAAGAGACATAATTCAAACTGATACAAATACTGATACAAAAATTTTTAGATATTCAATCAATATATACAAGTTTAATAAAAAAATAAATATGTTTGAAAATTTGTAAAATATGTTTTAAAAATTTATAAATACTATAAGTAATAAAAATTTATAAAAATTTATAAATATGCTGTAAATATTATGTATATTTACAGCAACTGGAAGACTTATTATCGTTAATCATATTACATTGTAAAAATACCAGTTATTTTCGTCCATATAATATGTAGATTTCTTGAATATATTTTTCTTACAAAATAAAATTCAAAGAATAGAAAATTTAAATGACAAGAAACAGATAAACGATCGCAACACTCCCAATATTTTCTGCTTCTATTCCGTGCTATGTGCATAAAATGTTGCTAACATCAGTGCTTTATAATAAGATGTTTTATGTACGTCAAATAAATTTTTAATATAAATGAGTTTTGTGATCTCTCTCTCTCTCTCTCTCTCTCTCTCTCTCTCTCTCTCTCTCTCCCCCCACACACACACACACACGCACGCATGCACATACGCATATAAATAAATAAAAACTTTAAATATAGTTATAATTTAATAATTTAAAATATTTGGTACATTATTTTTAAATTCAACTTTGGTCAATCGCTTCGACCGTAATATTCATATACCTGATCTCGCACACATTAGGCAACGGTTTTTGATCCCTTCCAGTCTTTTCTATTGTATATATTTCTATACAACAAAGCTTGAAATCTTCTCTGACCCTGCCTGGACTTTTCAGAAATCAGTGAGCCATCAGTTCAATGCGAATTAGTGACGGCGTCGGTCGACTTGAGTGCTTAGTAAGAAATTTTTTATATTAAAAGATATGGTGTTTCAAGCCAGAGATATAGCTCAGATACCTTAGATTATCGTTTCTAACATCAATATTGTACTATTTCATATCGTATGTATGAATTATATTATTTTTAAAAAATATTACACGTGGTTAAGAGAAAAGTGAAAAAAATTAGCAGAACGTAATCAGCAACATAAAAAAACTTTTAGCAATACTTCTAATTAATGAATTACAAAAACAGAAAAAAAGAAATTATCGTAGGAAACGTTATTGGGTAAATTCAATATTTAGAGAACGGTGCAATTATGGATTTTATCACGCAATCTTTCCTGTCATTTTGGAAGAAGTACGATTTAGAAATTATTTTCGTATGATACCTACACAATTTGAAGAATTATTAAATTTAAAGTATCATTATAGTATCATTTATAGCACCATTTTATTATGAAACAGTGATTCGAGAGCCTATATTCGCAGCAAAACAATTATGTCTAACATTAAGGTTAATTTATAGAATTGAATTTTTTCCATAAATATCAAACTCAAATTTATACTAATTAGATTTCTAGTTTCTAATGATTCGGTGACATCTATTTCATATCAATATTTTGTTGGATTAATAACTATAAGTAATATTATCGAAGAAACTTGTAATTATTTGGAATTGTCTATGAAAAAAAATACTTTCCTGTTGTTGAAATGAAGATAATTGGTTAAACATTGCTAGTGATTTCGAGATAAAATTTCATTATATATATATATATATATATATATATATATATATATATATACAGTGACTCGCATTAATATTTGAACAATATGATGTACGAGATATTATTGCTGTTATATTTGCTTACAATAATGTTAACGAGGTAATTGTGGTATCATGTATTAAAGTGAACATTGTAGTTGAGAAAAACAAATTTTATTTATTTAATATACATATACTGAGGGAAAAATTTTTTAAATCAAATAAATTTGTTTTCTTGAAACTTTTGCTTTAAATGCAAGGAATTGTTTATTTCATTTAAGCAAAAGTATTTAATTTTAATTAAATATGCATGTTACATTAAGTACATTATTTTCATTTATATATTTTTTATATTTAAATACTATTTTCGTAAAATATATAATATAATTTATTAAATTAAATATATTATTTTTTTAAATAAAAAAATTTAAAATTTTTGGGAATAAAAAATGCATTTTAATAAATATTTTGTAAAATTAAAATAAAAATATTTAATTAAAAATTATATTTTTTTAAACATATATTTTTTTAAATATATGTAAATAAATACTTAACTTAAGCAAATAGACGTTTTGAATACAAATAAATACGTGATTAGTACCCACCGAATAAATAACTTTCTTGAGTTAACTAACATTTTTTTATTTCAAGATAATTTTTTCCTTGGTGTATGTTTATAAATATCAAAGTATAAGTGAAATAATATACGAATTTCATGTCGCAAAAATATTCGGATACTAAACAAATTACATTAATTTCGTATGAAATATGCTTATTTAAAAAATATTATAGTGAATATTAATACTCGGTTGGAAAACCATTTTGTTTAATAACTTCGTGTAATCGCTTTGGCATATTAGAAATAATTTTTTCTTTAAAACAATATTTAATAGAAGAGTGGAACTGTATTACGCAGGAATATTAAAGAAAAAATTATTTCTAATAAGCGATTACACGAAATTATTAAACAAAATGGTTTGCCAACAAAGTATTAATAGTCACTATAATATTTTTTAAATAAACATATTTCGTATGAAATTAATGTAATTTGTTTAGTGTTCGAATATTTTTGTGACATGAAATTTCTATATTATTTCACTTATACTTTATTATTTACAAATATATCCGACTAGAAATTGACCTGATGTTATAAGGACCTGGCCAGGTATTCTTAAGGCATGCCTTACTAAGGCATCACCTGATTAGGTCCTTATTATTATCGAATAACCATAGCACGGTCAAAAGGAAAGTTTAATCAAATAATTTGATCAAGTCATGATAAGGATTCTGTATACATGCCTTATCGAAAAATAGTAATTACAAACGCAGAATTTAATAGGGTTACATAAGCAGGTCTTGATCAGGACATGTAGTCTTATTTTATCAGACATTTGATGAGGTTATATAATTAGACCTTGATGAGGATAAAAATGTATGAAAATAAAAAATGTGCAACATTTCCCGATTTGAAATTAAAGTAGGATCCAAATAAGGGCCATATAACGTTTGCTTCATTTGGTTGTCTGAATTTGATATTATTATGATATCGGAACCCGAGTAAGCATGTAATACTGTTTTTCTTTATAAGGCTTCTATAGAGTATAATCAAGTTTTTAGAAAAATATACTAGATCCTTATAAGAAAAGTATAAGATTATGAATGGGTAATTTAACGAGAACCTAATAAATAAAATTTTTTAATGGAATAATATTTTTTATTGGATATTTTTACGGCTTACTTAAAGAGCTTTTCAAAACATTATAATGAATATATATTTTTTCATTAAGTCCTTTCCGAGACTTGAAATGATTTCTTAATTTTACATGAATATATATGAAATATCTCGTAAAATATTTATTTCTCGATGACCTTATCTTAATATTTTTATGCACAAAATAATAAAAGAAATAAATTGGTGTAAAGAAAATAATTGTTAAAAAATATATGTAGCTGCTAGCAGCAAATTATATATTTTTTAAACATTTAAGTGTTTTTTTATACCAATTGATATCTCTTATTATTTTATGTATAAAAGTATTGAAGTAAAGTCATTGAAAAATAAATATTTTACAAGTTTTTTTTGTAAAGTTATGCAAGAAATTATTTCAAATTTCATAACTTGGAAAGTGCTTGATGAAAAAATACTTTATTATAGTGTTTTAGATAATAATGCTTTTTGGCTTTCAGCAATCTGCATTAGTTTTAATTTTTCTCAATTATTTTTTGATTTAGAGGAGTTTCGATTTAGCATCCAGCTCATTCTCATCTAGTCTATTATTAATGTGTATTTTATTACATAATGCTGAACTTCACACAGCGTGCTAATTTGTTCAAAGAATTTTGACAGTTAAGGTTACATTTATGGTGGTGTATCTATTAATATTTATAATTATTTATCTCTGAGATTTTCAAATTTGTATTTCTTATTTTTCAACTAAAATAGTTATTGTTTTAAATGTTATATAATATTGAGTTAATAGTTAATACTGTCAAATTGTTAAATATTGTTAAATTTACAACATGGATCTATTTGATAGAAGATTGGCAAGAAAACGTATATCAATACGTTTAAGAGTGCAAAAATATCAAACGTATATCAATACGTTTAAGAGTGCAAAAATATCAAAACGTATATCAATACGTTTAAGAGTGCAAAAATATCGCGTATTTCGAAAAAGAAATCGGAACAAAAATTCTCCAGAAAATAATAATATAACAGTGTCATCGAATTATACGTCACCTGAAGAATTGGAATTGTCTGAAATTGATAATTTTCAAGAACAAAATTATTTTAATAATGACATACAGTCGACCGATATAGAAAACAATTTTCACTTGGAAAACGAAACAGATACATTAAATAATGATAGTAGAGAAGATGATCCTTTGGATGTGTCAGAAGATGAACTTGCAAGTTCTTCCTCAATTTCACTACATTCGTCAGATGAATGGACAAGACATGAAGAAATATCAAGTAATATTATAAATGATCTTCGAGAATGGGCATTTCAATTTCCGCCACTTCCTCATTCTCGTTTAGATAGTTTATTAAATATATCACGACCCATTTTATCTCAATTGCCAAAGAGTTCAAAAACATTTTTACAAACTACATGTGAAAATTATAAAATTGAAAAACT
This sequence comes from Camponotus floridanus, assembly GCF_003227725.1. NCBI lineage: Eukaryota > Metazoa > Arthropoda > Insecta > Hymenoptera > Formicidae > Camponotus > Camponotus floridanus. Next base: position 122,322 of record NW_020229327.1, on the reverse strand, counting down.
TGATGAACATGATAATGGTCTATTTGTATATTTTGGTTTAAGTTCATATCTTATAAAGTATCTTAATCCCGATTTACATTTAAATACTACAGAGTTGATTATAAATATAAATGGTTTACCACTATTCAAGTTGAATTCAACGAGTTTTTGACCAATTTTATGCAAAATTTTTCATCAACCTGATATTTATAAACCATTTCCAGTTGCAATATATTGTGGATTTAAAAATCAGGAAATGTTGAGAAATATTTTGAAAAATTTATTGAGGAAATCAAGCTGCTACAAACTGAGGGATTAAATGTAAATAATAAATTTTTTCAAGTTTCTGTTAAAGCTTTTATTTGTGATAGGCCAGCTCGTCCTTTGGTAAAATGTATAAAAAATCATAATGGATTTTGGGCATGTGAGCATTGTTTAATACGTGGTGAACGCTATAAAAATCGAACCATTTACCGAGATGGTAATTATGAATTAAAAATGGATCGTTCCTTCAGAGAGCAAACAAATCACGAACATCATAGAGGAATATCTCCTTTAATTCATATTAATCCACTAATTGATATGATTAATAATTTTCCACTTGATGCAATGCATCTCCTATATTTAGGAGTAATGAAGAAGTTGTTAGAGTGTTGGCTCGAAGGTACGGAGGACAAACAATATATTAAAAAATTATCATATAATTCAAAAGCACAATTATCAGCTTTGCTGATCAAAATTCAGCAGAACATCCCTGAAGAATTCTAAAGAACAATACGATCTCTTTCTGAATTTAAGAAATTTAAAGCTACTGAATATCACTTTTGTATATTGGACCAATTATTTTAAAAAAGTTTTGCCGGAAGATTTACAAACATTTTATTCTTCTTCATACAGCTATTCAAATTTTGTCAGGAAAAGATACAGCGTTAAAATACTGTACGTATGCACGAAATTTATTAAAAAAATTTGTACAGCTCGTATCAAACTTTTATGGAAATGAATTTTTAATCGGCAACATTGATAATTTGCTACACATTGCTGATGATGTATCATTTATGCAGTGTTCCCTATCAGATTATATCATTTCCGTTATATCATTTCCATTTCATTATATCATTTCCGTTCGAAAATGCATTAGGAAAAATAAAGAAATTATTGCGTAATGGTAATAAATGGTATTATCACAAATATACCGTCGTTTTAATGAAATATCTTGTATTCATGAAGCACAACCAAAGACATCATCTCGAATAGAAATTCTTAAAAAATCAAACTGCGAACATTCAGGAAAAATAAATATAAAAAAATTACGGTTTAACAGTCAAACTGTCAAACTGTCAAACGACACGAATGAAGCAAGTCGCTCAGCAAATTACTATTGACGACCAATAACCAATCATCGCGGAAAAGAGGCAATAATGTCAATAACATGCCTTTCTTAGAGAAGGATTAGTTACATTTATAATTATATGTTATTTATGGTAAATGTTTTATTTAAAGTAGAAGAGAGAGTGAAAGAGAGAAGATAGACAGAGAAAGAGATAAAGAAATTTTATTTAAAAAAGCAGAGAGAGGGAGAAAAGGAGAGAGAAAAGAGAGAAAGAGAAATAGAGAAAGAAGCTTTATTAAAAGAAGCAAAAAAAGAGAGAGAAAGAAAAAGAAAAGAAGGTAATTATATTGTGTTATGTTGTATACAATATTTTAATATTACTATTTATAATTATGTTATTTATGGCAAATGTTTTATTTAAAATTATATAGAAGAGACAAGATAGCGAAAGAGAGAGAGAAAGAAGAGAGACAGAGAAAGAGATAAAGAAATTGTATTTAAAAAAAGCAGAGAGAGGGAGAAAAGGAGAGAGAAAGAGAAGAGAGACAAAGAAGTAGAGAAAGAAGCTTTATTAAAAGAAGCAGAAAAGGAGAGAAGCAGAGAAAGAGAAAGAAAAGGAGAGAGGAATATTAGGTCATAAATATTATTATTAAATATTATTATTTTTAATTTATTTAATTTTTGTAAATAAATGATTAATATGTTTAATTAACATATACATATTTATACATATGTATATAAATATATATATGTACATAAAAGTATTAAAAGTATAAAATATATTAAAAGAGAGATAGTGAAAGAAGAATATTAGTATAAATGTTTATTATATATATTAATGTTATTTATTTAAAGTTAAAGAAGAATAAGCATAAAAAGCGAGAAGAAAGTTCGTAAAATCACTGTTCGATGATCTTACTTCAATACTTTTAGATAAAATAATGAGAAGAATCCATTGTTGAAAAAAAAAACTATGTTCTTTTTTTATAATATGAATTAGTCTAAATATTTTGTGTCTAAGGTAAAATCATGGAATAATGAATTTATTTTCTAAAATATTTTATGATTTATATAAATTTGAGAAATTTTTTCAAGCCTAATAACTAAAAAATATTGAATGCAGAATAACTTAATTTGTGTTTTGGAAAGCTCTTGAGGTAAACTACAAGAATATGTAATGAAAAGTAGAGATTAATGATTTTTTTCTTTGAGTTATTATTTAAATGAAATTAGCTGTGTAGTAAAAATCAATATTTTTAAATCCTTTTTTTCTTTGAGTTATTATTTAAATGAAATTAGCTGTGTAGTAAAAATTAATATCACTTAATGTGAAAAAATCAATAAGATGACAGATCGCTACACCTGTAAATGTATAAATGTTGTTACCTGAGCACGCGAATTTTACATGATATCATTTGCATAAAACAGAGAAAGAGAGAGAGAAAAAGAGAGAAAAATGAAGGAATATAATATTAGGTAATTATATATTTATTACATAATTTATTTATATAACTACATTATTTACATATCTTATATATTTTGTTAAATATAATTAATAAGGATTTTTAAATATTTCTTTCATTTAAGTTATTTATATTTTTTTATTTGAAGTATTTGTTTGAGTTTTTATCATTGATAATCATAATATATAATTAATGTAAATGTTTTATTTACAGTTAGAAAATACACGAAAAAACAGAGTGAGAGAGAGAGAGAAAAAAGCTTTATTAAAATTAAAAGTAAAATTAAAGAAGAACAAAATTAAGTATAAAAGAAGCAAAGAAAAAGATAAAAGAGAAATATAGAAATATAGAAAGAAAGAGAAAAGGAGGAATATAATATAAAAAGGTAATAATACTGCTCTATATTATTAAATATAAAAATAAAATATATTTAATTGATACATGTATATGTTATGAATCTGTGTGTGTGTGTGTGTGTGTGTGTGTGTATGTGTGTGTGTGTATAGGGTGCCTAAAAATATCGCACTCTTTAAACGAAAAATGATTATATTTCATTAATAACAGGGCTGAGATTACGTGTGCTCAAGTACGGCGAACTGACAGTTGAAAGAAATGCTCCTATGAATCCTACCTTTTTTATGATATTATGATTATTATATAAATTTACAATGACATTGTCATTATCAGTTTTTCTGCTTCTTTATGCGTTGCATTACATTATTTTAAATGATGGACGCAAAAATTAAAAGCATTTTAAAAATGATTCAAATAAAAAAATTGGCGTTAAGTTTAAACTTTAGCTGTCAAAGTAATCGATCAATATTAGAATCGTGAAAGTGTCTACTATGCTAAGCTGTGCAAGACGAGTAAATTATAATAGAATTAGATTTGATATGTATTTACTTTACATTTTACAATATTTTGGAATGTGTTTGCAATATAAAGACAATGTCATTGTAAATTCATGATAATAATAATATCATAGTAAGGGTGTTCTATTCATAGGAGCATTTTAAAAATAATTCAAATAAAAAAATTTGCAACATGTTTCAACTTTAGCCTCAGCTCTGTTATTAGTCAAATATAATCGCTTCCCGTTTTAAAATTATTATAGCCTCGACATTTTTTAATTAGGATTTTCGTCTTAAAATCTTCTAAGGAGTCTGCCTTTAAGAGGAATTGCGATGCTTTTAGGACATCCTGTATAGGCTGTTTCGAGTCGTTAAGTCGTAAGTCGATCGGGAGATGAATAGAGAACTAAAAACAAAAAAGAAAGTTGACAAACAAAGATCCGAAAATACGTTGTTTTCGAGTTATCGCCATTTTTATGTTAAAAATTTAAAATTGCTTCGCTTTTGATTTTTTTTGCGAAAATTGAAATATGAGATGTATTTTATGAATTTCAAAATATAACTAAAGTCGAATAAAAGTTACGGACTACTTTAATATCAAACCGTGTTGAGCAAATGTAAACAAAAAATTGGAACACATAAATAGGATATAACGAAAAGATGACATGAAAGTATGAAACTTCAAAATTGCATATCTCAGGAACGAAGAGAGAGCGCCACAAAATTCAAACGGTGTATTACTTAAGAATATATCCTCGACAACATATGTGAAAATAAAAATTTTTCGAGCTGTGTGACGTAAAATAAACATTTACCAAAATTATTAATTATGTTATTAATTAATTTATAATTTTGTATTATTTTTTATATAATGTTTAAATTACTTATTAAATTACTTATTCATTAATTATATTTTGTAATTAATAAATAATACAAAAATTATTATAATAAAATTAATAAATAATTCAATTTATAATTTTATAAATAATTTCATAAATAATGATGGTAACACGATAATAATTAAAAAAAAATTTAAATTTAAAAAAAATAAAATTTAAAATTTATATATATTAATAATAATTTAAAATTTAAATTTTTTAAATTGAAGAAATTTCAAAAAATGACAAAAAATGAATTTTAAAAAATTTTTTTATTGTATATGGATAATTAATGGATAAAAACAGATTAATTATCACTATGCAAATTTTATTTTAAACTGTCACAAGTGTTTAAAAAAAAGTGTTTAAATTTGATTTGCATATTTTAAATTTGTAAACTATTAAAAATCTATTAAATATTTTACACGTTAATATTACATATTTGTTTTTTTTTAATTTGTGAAAATAACATTTAAAAAATTAGTTTAGAAAAAATGAAATAATGAGAGTGAGAGAGAGGGGGAGGGGGGGAGAGAGAAAGAGACGAAGAAAGAGAGGAAGAGAGATAGAAAGAAAGGAAAAGGGAGAAATAAGAGACAGAAAGATTGTGAGAAAGAGAGAGAGAGAATAAAATAATAAGAAGGAGGAAAATTAAGAGGGAAAGAATGAAAGCTAAGTTATTAAGAAAGTAGCGAAAGGAAGAAAGATGAGAAAAATAGATATATATAGTTATATATATATATATATATATATATATATATATATATATATATATAGTTGTTCAATTTTATTAATATTATTTAATATTATTAAATTGAATTATAACATTAAGTATATATTGGAATATATATTATATATATATCTTGAATATTTAAATATTTGAATATTTTATTTTATGTATGCAATAGCGCGCGCGAAGCGCGCGCCTGTGTTGTTCTAGTATATGATAATTTATAAATACAATGTTATAAATATGTGTTAAAATGATAAATAATTATATATGTATATTATATATACAAGGTGTCCGTCAATTTTCGATCTTGATGAAATAAGGAAGTAGATTGGCTCAAATTAAGAAGGAATAACCTCTATTGTTTTGTGATTGTCGCAATAATTAACGAAAAATTAAATAAAGAAGATCGGCCAATGCGCGTGGCTAAAAGCACACGACGGCGAAGGCGGTCTGACTGTAACATAATGACGGCGCGCGGCGAAGCGATGATTAGGCAGGAGAGGAGCGATGAGTGTGTAAGCGCATGGCGAAAGCTACTCCCCAATCACCGCTTCGCCGAGCGCCGCCATTATGTTACAGTCAGACCGCCCTCACCGTCATGTGCTTCTAGTCACGCGCATTGGTCGATCTTCTTTATTTAATTTTTCGTTAATTATTGCGACAATCACAAAACAATAGAGATCCTTCTTTTTTAATTTGAGCCAATCTATCTCTTTACTTCGTTAAGGTCAAAAATTCCCTGCCACCCTGTATACATATATATGTAGGTAATCTGGCAATTAAATTAGCCGCTTCTTACTAGATCTTAGATTTATTTGAATAACAATTACAATGTCTCAGGCGCGGGAATAGATGCTGCAGACTCTACGAGTTTCGGATACCGAATACCCCTTAGAAAATCCAGATTTAGCATGCATGATCTTGGGAGAAAGTTTTTATGATCGGGAAGATTCTCGGAGGGATGGGTGACCGTTGTGTAGGAAAAACCGTGTGTCTGCCATGTGTTAATTGGCGATGTAAGGGATCGAAGGATGGCCGCGTAGCATGCAAGGATTGTAAATTTCAACGGAGGAGAAAGTGGATGTCGGATGCATGCATGCAGGGATTAGAAACATGTGTGGAGATGTGTAACACAAGCGGAGTAGGAGACAATTGTCCCTACACACATATATATATATATATATATATATATATATATATATATTATTTAATTTAATTATATTAATTTATTTATATATTTAAAAATTCTCATTCTTATTATACATATAAAAAGGTAATATATGAATCATTTACAGGCTAAAGCGATTAACTTCATTTTAAAAAAATTCAAAAAAATGGAGTTAATTGCTTAAGCCTTGTAGATGGTTTTATATATAAATCATTCCTTCATGCCAAAACCATAAATGTATATATTTTTACTTTTTAAATAAGGAAGTATATAGCTAAATGTAATTTCTTTATTCCTGATTCAGTCCATTTCTTTATTCAAAAAGTAAAAATTTGTATATTCATGGTTTTGGCATGTGAGGGAAATATATAAAATAATGATAGATAATTTAATAAGGATCTCATAAGGAATACATAATATTCATTATCAGGTCCCTACAAAAATATCTAATCATGACCTTACATATCATCCCTTGTGAGGACCTAATATATATAATTTTATAAGTATCTGATTATAATATCCCCCATAGGGATCTTATAAGGAAACAGCGTTACATGTTTACTCGGGTACTGATAAGATAATAATGTCAGGTCCTGACAATGAAATCAGGCAAATGTTATATGGTCCTTATTAGGACCTTATCTTAATTTCCAGTCAGGTATATATTGGGTTGGCAACTAAGTGATTGCGGATTTTGTCATAGATGGTTTTAGCACATTTTTTTGCTTTGTCAACGTGTTCAAAGCCTAACCTACATTGTTTTCTTGTTGTTTGGACTTCCGCCTTTAATTTAGTAAAAAAATTGTATCAATTAGTTATTTAGTTTCGTTTTTATCCCAATTTAAAAATGGAAGAACAAGACGCATTTCAGACATATTTTATTGTATTATTTCCGAAAAGGCAAGAACGCATCGCAAGCACACAAGAAGTTATGTGCTGTATATGGGAATGAAGCCTTGAAAGAAAGGCAGTGTCAAAATTGGTTTGCCAAATTTCGTTCTGGTGATTTTTCACTGAAAAATGCACAATGATCTGGCCGTCCAGTTGAAGTTGATGAGACCCATATCAAGGCCATTATCGATTCAGATCGTCATAGCACAACACGTGAGATTGCAGAGAAGCTCAATGTATCGCATACATGCATTCAAAAAAATTTACAAAAATTTTGAATTTTCCTTCTTATTTAAAATCCGCAATCACTTAGTTGCCAACCCAATATATTAAATAAATAAAATTTATGTTTTTTTCAACTACGATGTTCACTTTAATACATGATATCACAATTATCTCGTTAACATTATTGTAAGCAAATATAACAGCAATAATATCTCGCATATCATAGTGTCCGAATATTAATGTGAGTCACTACAGGGTGTGCCAGATCCGTATACCCCTTTTAAAATAAAAATAAATAGCTTTTATCAAAAATCGTGAACAATTTTTAAGTAAATCAGGTACGTTCTATCAAATAGTGATATTTTCAACTTTTGATTCCGACCGGAAATACACCATCCGGATCGGAAGTTAAATTTTGTTAGGGAAACATGGTACTTTTTATTACAGATTCGAATTGTACATGAAAAAATAAAAAACTTTTGTATCAAATATTTTTTCAAAAAGTGCCTCTGTCAATTTTAAAATTGACCTTGAAAGTAACTGTGATGAAATAATGAACTTCAAATGTTTCTGTGGCCCAATTAATGACAAGAATATATGTGTGCTTGAATGTACGGTACCTTATGAACGTTTGCATACACGTTTCTGAATGAGTGAGGTGAAAGAGCGATTACTTATAAATTGTTCGCAATTTTTGATAAAAGTCATTTATTTTCATTTTAAAAGGGATGTACGCGTAATCTGGGACACCCTGTATATATATATATATATATATATATATATATATATACACCGTGGCCCATTTTAATCGATGCACCTGAATATCTCCGTTGGTAAGCCGAATACAAAAAAATGTTCAGACAAAAGTTGTATGGCTTGAAGGGGGACATAAGATGGTATCATTGGTTTTATCTTGAAAAGTTGTTTGAAGGTCACATGAAGGCCACCTTCAATTTTTTTAATGGAACTCCCTATTTTTTATTACTTATTCTTGTAGCTTATCTCGAGAGCTTTTCAAAACACTATAATAAAGTATTTCTTCATTGAGTACTTTTCGAGTTATGAGACTTGAAATCATTTCTTAATTTTGCATAAACCATAAAATATCTAGTAAAATATTCATTTTTCGATTATCCTACCTTAATACTTTTATGTACAAAATAATGAGAGGAATCGATTAATGTAAAGAAAACACATAATTATTTCGAAGAAAAAATATGTAATTTGCAATTAACAATTCCATATTTTTTTTTAAAAACAACTGTGTTTTTCCTTTACACCAATTGATTCCTTTCATTATTTTGTACATAAAAGTTAAGATAGGATAATCGAAAAATAAATATTTTACTAGATATTTTACGGTTTATGTAAAATTAAGATATTATTTCAAGCCTCATAACTCGCAAAGTACTTAATGAAAACTAACTTAATTATAGTATTTTGGAAAGCTCTCGAGATGAAAAAAATATGCAAAAGCATACAGGGTGTCCCATTTAAAAAGTTGGATGTGACCTTCAGGTGACTCTTCAATGTCAAACTAAAGACACCATCTTATGTCCCCCTTCAAGCCATACAACTTTTGTCTGAAATATTTTTTCCTACAATCAAAAATAAAAAAGTTATTCAGGTGCATCGATTAAAATAGGCCACGGTGTATATATATATATGTGTGTGTGTGTGTGTGTGTGTGTGTGTGTGTGTGTGTGTGTGTGTATACACACTGAGCAAAAAATTATTTTGAAATAAAAAGAAATTTTATTTAACTCTCAAAAGAACACTATTTTTTCGGTGAGTACTAATTACGTATTTACTTGTATTCAAAATGTCTGTTTGTTTAAGTTAAATATTTATTTACATATGTTTAAAAAATCTCTATACTATATTAAACTAAAATACATTACGATCAAATAAATATATTTTTCGTATTAAATTCGACATTCAAAACATCAGAAAATATTTCTTAATTGCAAGAAAATATAGTGACAAAACCAAAATCGTTTACATTATAAATAAATATACCCTCAATAAAATATAAAATCTTAAACATTATGCAATTAAATATTGAATCTGTGTTTGATTACGAGCACGCCAAGTTTTCATAACTTACTTCGATTTAAAGACTCAGCGATTTAAAACTTGCGTAAAACGTTCTTTTTTAAATTATATACATTATATAAAAAATGTTTTAGGAATTTAAAGAATCCTAATTCTCATTTAGTGTTAGATTTTAAATATTTTAAAAATTAAGTTTCTTTAAATAAATATAAAATGCATTTTAATTACTTAGGGAGAATTTATGTATAATATTTCTACAATGTAAAATTGATATTTCATGACAAATATTATATCAAATTTATAAATTACTTTTAAGTACTTGGCTAATAGTAATTATTTCATTCTTAGTTTTGATAATTTATTTTTTAATATTTTTTTAGGAAAATTATTTGTTGAGGTTTTATTTTTTAGAAAAATAATTTTGTGAGGGAAAATTATTGTAAGTTATTTTGAAGGACTTTTTTTATTAAACGTTGCATACAAGGTAGAATATTTTTTATGTATTTGGCGTATTTTTTTTACTTTTGTAAAGTTTTTTTAGAGAGATATCACACCTTTTTGTAAAATTTTATATCCTTCCTGCAAAATAATTTTTGAGGGAAAATTTTTGTAAATTATTTTTAGGGACTTTTTTATTAAACATTTTGTTGCATATAAAGCGAAATATTTTTTTATGTACTTGGAGTATTTTTTTATCTTTGTAAGGTTTTTTTAGAGGGATACCTACACTTTTTTGTATAATTTTATATTCTTTCTGCAAATATTTTTTGGAAGAAAATATTTGTAAATTATTTTTAAGGATATCTTTTTATTTTTAAAAATTATTATACGATAAATTAGTCTTTCTATAAGTCATAACTAACAGTACAGATTTTATATTTTTATGGTGTACCGTTTCTGAAATATTAGATTTCACACCCAAGGGGTAATTTTAAAAAATTGTTATTATACACTTAATTAGTTTTTCTACAAGACATAACTAACAGTACAGGTATTATATTTTTGTGATACACCGTTTCTAAGATATTAAATTTTACGCAAAAGAGGTGATTTAAAAAAATTATTATTATTATGAATTAGTCTTCCAGTAAGTATTATCTGACGGCACAGATTTAATATTTTTATGGCACACTGTTTCTAAGATATTAAATTTTATCTCCCCCCAAGGGGTGGTTTTTAAAAATTGTTATAATATGATTAATTAGTCTTCCTACAAGTATTATCTAACGGCATAGGTTTTTTATGTATTTTAAATCTTTAATAATGAACAGATCGTTTTCGTTTATTCGCCGGATATTTACTCCGATTTATAGAATCGATTTAAAATTTGAAGTCCCTCTATTGAAATTACATCAGAAATTAAATCAAAGTAATACTTTTAATTTTATCTGTTGTCCTTTGCAAGCTTTATATAATTCTCATGATCAAAAAACTTAAATACAAGAAAAATAGCGCACCGTAGCGTAAACGAACAAACTAGCGATTACTGATTTTACGGTGAAATTTTACTTTACTGACTATAATTAATGAGATATAAGATAAAGTAATTAAAAATAAGCTACTAGAGAGATCAATGAAATATTGATTCTTAATGATCGTATTCATATATTTGTAAATAGAAATTAATATAGTTTCCGTAATAATTATATATATATATATATATATATATATATATATATATATACAGGGTGGACCATTTTAATCTATAATGGAAAATATCTCGGAATGTTGGTGAGATACAACAAAATGTTTTAAACAAAAGTTGTATGGGGGGTATTTCAAGGGGGACATAAGATGGTGTCATTAGTTTGATCTTGAAGAGTCACCTGAAGGACACGCGAAGGTCAGCCCCAACTTTTTAAATGGGATACCCTATATGCTTTTGCATATTCTTGTAGCTCATCTCAAGAGCTTTCCAAAACACTATAATTAAGTTAGTTTTCATTAAGTACTTTCCAAGTTATGAGACTTGAAATCATTTTTTAATTTTACATAAACCGTAAAATATCTAGTAAACCATTCATTTTTCGATTATCTTACCTTCATACTTTTATGTACAAAATAATGAGAGGAATCAATTGGTGTAAAGAAAACACATAGTTGTTTCTAAGAAAAAATATGTAATTTGCAATTAACAATTTCATATTTTTTCTTAAAAACAACTGTATGTTTTCTTTACACCAATTGATTCCTCTCATTATTTTGTACATAAAAGTATTAAGGTAAAATAATCGAAAAATGAATATTTTACAAGATATTTTACGGTTTATGTAAAATTAAAAAATGATTTCAAGCCTCATAACTTGGAAAGTACTTAATGAAAACTAACTTAATTATAGTGTTTTGGAAAGCTCTTGAGATGAGCTACAAGAATATGCAAAAGCATATAGGGTATCCCATTTAAAAAGTTGGAGCTGACCTTCGCGTGTCCTTCAGGTGGCTCTTCAAGATCAAACTAATGACACCATCTTATGTCTCCCTTGAAACCATACAACTTTTGTCTAAAACATTTTGTTGTATCTCACCAACATTCCGAGATATTTTCCATTATAGATTAAAATGGTCCACTCTGTATACAGCGTGTGTCAAAAGTTCCGGGACGGCTGGATAATTTGAAAAATACGCATCACAGAGGAAAATGACCTAGACAAAAGTTGTAGGATTTTTCCCGGGCAATCCGACGGTGACCTTAGATTTGACCTTGGATAGTCATTTGAAGGTCACATAAAGATTACCTTCAATTTCT